>NC_136612.1:14534363-14606863 GCF_933228915.1 Telmatherina bonti
CTCTCTGGCTTTTAATCCATAATTGAGTCCTGCTGTTGAAGTCTAAATCTGCACGAGCAGAACACACACACTGATGTTAATCCTCTTTGCGCCGAGGACACAACCAGACGCACTTGCAACCGTACGTAAATGGGTGCAAACGACCACAGTGGGGACCTTGGTTCATCAGCCTATTTCTACCTGGCACTACTGCCACAGTTATGATACTGTATGTATCAAAACTCAATCAGGGCATATAAAGAAGACCATTTTACTGAGATCCCTCACCGCGATACTGATTAGTATTATAATCGTGATGTGTTTTGGACTACAAAGTTCATATTTACTCGTACAGATCCTCGTATCCAGCATTTACTCATTTATCAATTTCCTCAACCTGAACTGAGCAACCTTTTGACCTCTGCTTGGGATCAGTGAGAAGTTCTCATTTCATCTGACTGCAAAGTGATTTTTCTCTCTCACCCCCTTCATCTGCATAAATGTTCTCTTCGCAGATGAAGAACAGCCCTGTGTGGAAGGTGGGGAAGACGAAGCGGTCGTCCCCGGTCTCCCAGAAGAACTGGATGTTGGAGGAGTTGGACAGGCCGGGAACGGGGATGCAGTTGCTGTGTTTGGTGGCCGAACAGAGCGGCTTGGGCACCTTCTGCTTCCCCACGCACCAGAAGGAGGACACCAGGGCCACGGTGCTCAGGAGGAGAGACACGACCGTCTGGAGGAAGGAGAGGGAAGGGGAACGCATCCTTTGCAGGAATGCCATCGTGCAAGTGTTGAATGGGGTCTTATGCTGATGAGGGAGGAATACAGGAAGGTGGAAGATGTTGGTTATTTCATTTAAACAGCAAAGGGCAGGTTAGAGAATGTCAGGTTATTTAAGTGCTACTAAAAATACAACCGGCTTGTTATTAGTTTCCAGAGAGAAGCAGCTTTGCACGTGTTCGTCAGATTATTAGTGAGGTGTTTGAGGGAGAACTAATCACGTTTAAAGAATGAAAGGCGGTGACAAAGATTCACAGTCTGCTGGTAATTGGCGGCAAGACAGACGGCTAAATGAGAGGAGAATAAGTGAAGACTGCTGTCACAGTGGAACCTTTCCAGTAGACAGACGCCATAAATCAGAGCGCTTTATGTCAAGCAGTAAATTAAGTTTGAACAGTGGAGATAAAGAAAGATGAATACTTACTTATTTCTTGGGGTAGAGTGTGTAAAAGTGAAGGGAAAATCTCTCCTCGGTGCTCTCTGAATCCACTTCTCTTCATCAGACGGTGAGAGTGATGGAGGATTTTGGCCGTCTCGCTGACCTCTGCGGGCCGAGTGACTGTCACTCTTGATGATCCAGTCCACACAACACTGTGAGGATATCACACTCACACGTACACGCTCACTGGCACACATCCTCCTCTTTAATCCAACCTTATAAGTCCACAACAGACAGCTCTGTTCCATCTGTTTTCATTTTCATTCCTAGACTCATTTTGATCTGTTTTAGTCAACCTCCCCCACCTCATGTCGACCCCCCTTCTTGCAAAGGTTTCCAGCCTGTACGAGCGTGGAACTCTGTTTTCATGTGTCCTTGACACAGTGAGTAAAACTCAACACACACACACACACACAGATGGATGCAGAATATTGTTTCACTGGGTCACATTTGGGCGACTGAGTCGTCAGGAGGTGGCATCTCTGCAGTGATTGGAGGAGGAATCTGCCTCAGTTACATGTGCCATTAAGTTATAAGAAACATCACCTCTCTTACATTTTATAATTGCTAATTTAAAAGTTACCTGCTCAAAACAGCCTGATGCACCTTCCAGCACACGGTTTGTCTTTTTCCTTTTCTTTTATCTTGTTTTTGCTTTTGAATTTCAGGCCTAAAGGCTTCATTTTTACAGTAGAGTCCTTGTGTGTTTTAAAAGATGCTTTTAAATCCAATGTATTGGTATTGTTAGTACAAAAACTATAAATAAAAAAATAAAATCATAAATAACTTGAGCGATAGTTACCAATTGTGTCACTGAATAAATTGCAGTTTTAAAAAAATACAAAGTGAAATAAATCAAATAAATATTATTAAATAAAATATATATTAAAATAATTAATCTAATAATTAAAATAATTAATATAAAATAAAATATAAATATAAGATAAAATTAAATATTTTAATTAAACATTAAATAATTAATTAAATATGTCAATTAAAATTGGAATACATGCCTAAGTCAATAAATATAGCATTATTGAATTAAAACATCATTTAATTCATCATTTAAAAACATCAGACAAGAAGTCCTGAAAATTTCATGAAAATCTGTCCATAACTTTTTTGAGTTATCTTGAACACAAACAGACAAACAAACACATAAACATTGGTAAAAACATGACCTCCTCAGCGAAGGTAACCAAGAAGAAAAAAGTCTTTTCAGACGCTGCCTAAACGTCTGACCAGTTAACCAATGCAACATCCACCCCCCCCACCATGTTTGATGAGGGAGGCTGATGGATCAAATTAATGCATTTGCATCATGAAATAATTAAATACTGAAAAAACTGTTTTTAGTCAAATAAATTATTTTTCAATTCATTAATTTTTCAGACAGTTTTCCGTCAGCGGTTGCCCCAATTACTGAATGCCTTTGGAAGGTGAAGTAGATGGTACAGCCGACAAATTGATTTTGTTTGCAGTTTCCCTGTAGGTATGCTGGTCTTTATGCAAGCATGACGGTTTGTCGGTTTCCATGTCGATAGCCTTTTTCTTATTTTTACAGAAACAAAATTTCTGCAGTAAAATTATTAAAATGAGCCATTTATTTCCCCTAATGCGAATTCTTCTCACAGTCATGCAAATCCCTCCATGCACATTTGCAAACTTATATTTTTAGACAGACAGTTTTTCTGTGGGATGGCAAAACTTGATTAGAAAATGCAAACTTCGAAATTAAATGCAAACATTCATTTTCATTTGCAAAATCTTTATGGCCGTAAATTGAGCCCATATGGGACACCTATAGGAATTTGCAGCGCCAACTTTAAAGGCTCCATTTTCCTCCAGTACTGCAATATCAAACCACAGCTCAAACTTTTGATACAAACTGTTAAACACAGCAGGGATGATTTAGACTCGTTGCGCAGCCTAGACACCTGGAATCAACTGTAAACTAATCTGTACACCAAAATATTCTAGAGTTAAATGTGAGGCCATCTGTTTAATAGATAAAGCTTGGCATAAACTGGGTCATGAAACAGGACAATGATCCCAAACACAGCAGCAAATCTACAACAGAATAACTGAAATTAAAAAGGAAAAAAAGTGTTGCAATGCCCCAAAGTGAACCTGACAGAAAGCCTGTGCTTGGTTCTGAAGAAAGATGCACATTAAAGCCTTCCTACAAGCTGAACTGCAGCACTGTAAAACGGAGAGGACCAGAACTCTTCCACAACTTCGTCACGGTAACTAATTTTGCCATGCGATTAATTGTCTCAGAAATTATTGCGATAAATGATAATATTGCAAGAAACGATTACTGTAATTTTGAGATAATTTTCAACTAAAATACCAATAATGCTATAATACTGCAAGTATACCCTTTTCAAAGATCAACATACTTTCATTTCTAAAGAACGTTTAGTTTGATGTGCAGAGTAGTTTATGCTCATCCAGACCCCAGTCTGCCGAAACAGATCAGGATTTCTCCCAGGGTTTTGGCAAAGTGGTCTGGAACATATGGTCTCTAAACACAGTTACATAGTCTATGGTAAGGCTGATATAAGGGGACATGTTTGGACTGGACCAGAGGTGGAATGGTAAAATTGATCATCTTTGATCGTCATTTTTCATGTCATGTAAAGTTGTGGAATTGTCGTTTGTAACGTGTGTTCATCCAGCAGGGGCGTCAAACTCCAGCCCTAGAGGGCCGGTGTCCGTCAGGTTTTTGTTGTTTCTCTCTACCAAACACAGCTGATTCAAATCAAATGGATCCAGCAGCTTCCTGTCAACCTATTCGTGAATTTTGGTCAGGTGTGTTGGAGGATGGAGACAACAAAAACCTGCAGGATACAGGAGTTTGACACCTGTGATCCAGGGAATTCATACCGGCTGTGAAATGTTTCCAAACATCTTTCAAAATGTTGCATTTTCAACAATATTAAAGGGCAGTGTTGCTTTACTAACCATGCTGTCTGAGTGCACACCATGTTGCACTGTTCTGGTTGTATTTAATCTGTGGGTTGAACACAGGGTTGACCGTGGACTGTTGGGAAGATGGACCTCGCCTGATTGTTAAGGCCTGAACTGCAGTTCATGATTGTGTTTTAAGTGCAGATGGAAGCTTGTTGTGTTGCCGTGTTTGGTTAATATTGTCTTTAAAAAAAAGCGGTACCCGAGAGAGAAAAGAAAATATGAAAATATTGCGCCCGGCAAACTCATTGCAATCATTTTATCTTATCGTGTAATTCATTGACTTACTGCCTTTCCACAACGAGACCATCTGACGTTGTCATGTTACAACTTTGTGACGTTTTCACTGCTGCTTCTACTGAGTCATGGAGCGCTTTATTTTACAACCTGCTTCTGGATTTTTGCTGATGTTTTTGTTAAATAAAGAATGAAGGTGTTGTTGCATCATGTTCCGCTCACCTGACTTCCTATTCTAAGGGCTTGTGAAGACATGATTACTTTGGTTTCGTCCCAGCAGCTAAAACCTGGTGATTAAACTATTTCTGATCAGAGTTACTAAGAGGTTAAATGGTGTTAACGTTGAGAGTCTTACGGAGAGAAAAGGAAAAATTAGTCCCAAAAATATGATTCATTTTAAACAGCACAAACAATTTTGTGTCACAGGGTTTATGTTTACATTTTACTCGTAGCAAATGTTATATTTTCAGGTTTTGTAGCAGAAACTACTTTGGAGTTTTTAGTCTACGCAGCACAAAACCCTTTAAAAACAAAGAACTTTGAAAGGTCAATATAAATTGTTTCTTGACTCAAAACACTTCACGGTGTGACTCCAGCCTTACCGAAGCGGTTAAACTCCACTTTGGCCTGAAAGCGTGTCGGGATGAACAGATAAAAGTTAGCTACATGTCACAGAAAAGGACTTGAGAAAACAGTAAGTTTGCTTAACAAAACAAAAACAGATGCAATCAAAGCAGAAAGCTTTAATTCATCCATGCAGGTCTGGGTCAGGTCATGGGGGGCACTTACTCCAGCTCATCCAGGTAGATCACAAGTTATTCCCAGGCCAACTGCGAGTCACAGTCCCTTCAGTGTGTCCTGGGACCTCCTACAGGTGGGACACACCCAGAACAGCTGACCAAGGAGCCACCCAGGAGGCATCCTCACCAGATGCCCGCATCACCTCATGATTCCCTGGCTGTGGAGAAGCTGCTCTACTCCAAATCCCTCCTGGATGGCAGCGGCTTTTACATTACACCATATATATTACATGACAGCTCAGACTCCCTGAGTAGGAAACTCATCATAATGGCGTTCTTTTGGTCACTATCAACAGCTCGTGAGTGTAGTCGAGGGTAGGAACATGGATCAGCTGGTAAATTTGAGGGCTTCATCCCTTCCATCACCATGACAGGCGGACGCAGAGCTCCCATCACTGCACCGATCCGCCTCCCAACTTCCCGCTCCATCCCCCCCCTCCTAAGTGGACACTCCACCCTTTTCAACTCAGAATAAATAAATAAAAAAAACAAAGCTTGAGAAATAAGAAAAGGAGCATATTTGAAGGATTTTAAGTGTATTCATAATTCATATACATATTGACAGATTTCTAATACAGCATGGTTTTGATAGTGTGGCTGTCTTCTTTGACTTTTTTTTTGTTCTTTTTTTTTTTACAAGAATAACAATAAAAAATGATAAAGACAACACTATGTATGACTCACTTTTAAATCCGATGGCAATGCTTCTTTAGAATGTGTGTTGCGTCTCCCGATCAGATCGCCGCTGAAGAATGACACCATCCAGTACTTGGTTCGGCTCGCTTCACGTCGGCCGCAGTGGCCAGTCGCAGCCGCTCGCATGACACCATCTCCCATGTTCACTTCAAAAAAAGTGTCCGTCACTGTCTGAGAGACCGACGGGTTAGTCGGCTTTGAGTTTGCACGAAGAACATGGAGATGAAGGCTCGTCATGGTCCAGTCCTTCATCTTCCTCTGTCAGCATGGTTACAAGATGGCAAACACGCATTAGTCCATAGTGTTATCTCCTCCTCTTACAAGTCTCTCTCTCTCTCTGCACATTACGAACATTTTTTGTATTTGAAAAATAAGACTGTCCATCTGATTTTTCATGAATACTATCTGTACCATAAAAACCCCGGCGATGAAAAATAAGAACACTTTTCAAAAGGACCAAAATGGAATCAAAGACCCAGATATCAGCTTTTTTTTTTTTTCTTCTCCTCCCCTCACACACACACACACACCAAGCCACGCATACTCATTTCTCACTCATACAAGACTTTTTGAAAGGCAACAGATGTCCATTCTCCAAGGCAATAATGTCTTTGCGGCAAACTCGACCCTGACATTCCAGACATCATCACGCTGGCTCATCCATCTCCAGGAATGGAAAAAAATAAACCTCAAAACTCATGTGCTGACTGAATATAAAGTGAGATACATCCATTTCATTTTCATGAGTAAATACTGATGAGGATACAAAATAATAATGACTAAAATAATAACTGTGATCATCTTAATATCATAAGATGAAATACTACTAGTGAGATGATGTAGAATTCTCTCTTTTTGTCTTTTTGGCGGGTTTGATACCCAACTTGCTCCCGCACACCTCCTCAAAGCAAACGAAAGATAAAAGGTAACGATGTTGAACAAAAGTTGACGACTTTAAGGGTGTCTGGAAAAATCAAAGTAAGCCTAGAGAGGAAGTTTGTTTCTTTTGTTCTTTACAGCAAAGTTCCTGTAATTCTTCCGTCAGCCTCCTTGTCTCATTTCATCCTGCTTTGATAGGTTTTTTTTTTCTTCTTCTTAAAGTCTCTTTCTTGCAACCCCATTCCTCTGTGTTGCATGTCCTTTTTTTAGTTTCTGTTTTTAAGAGCAATGATTATATATAAAAAAAAAAAAAAAAAAGGTTTCTCTTCGCCATAGTTTTAAATGTAGATAATGCTGTTTCCGGTTGAAAAATTGTACATTCCCTTTAGGTTCTCCAGAAATGCCAGTTGTGTCTTCACATTGTCGGCCTCCTATTGTCCGAGTTAACCTAGGAGAGGATACACAACAAAACAAATATGACCACATAAAAAAAAAAATTTTTAAAATAAAGCAACGTTTCACTAAAAGACTCAACTCAAGTTGGATTAATTGCAACGACCGTAACCATTCTCAAACCTTAAAACCGCTCCTGTCAGGCAGGATGCAGCACGCAGGACATACTGTGTACTATGCAGCAGTTTGCAACTTTGCAGGCGAATCATTTTGCCAGTTTCCAGTTCAGAGAAGCAGAAGTAAATGATGCAATAGCTGGATTTAACTTGTTTAATGTTTGCAGAAAAAATACAAAAAACTGACAGCGAGATGATACCTAGCTGAACGTTTAGAAGACGACTAACAGGCTGGAAAATAAAGTAAATCTGCATCTGAATGTCCACACCATTCCCTACATAGTGCCCTATATAATGGGCACACCATCTTCAACGGAAGTCCCAATGTCCAGAGAAAGCAGTGCACCCAAAATGCATCTTTAAAAATAGTGAGCACTGATGGTCACTAGATGGGTCAATGTAGACCACAATGTATTGCAGACAGGAGCTCATGATGGCACCAGTGACACAAACGTCAAAGCAAGGTTAAAAAAACCCAAAAAAACTATAGATGACTAATTTGTATCTTTATTTATTAAACATATATGCAAGAAAGAAAGAATAAAATGCAACATGAGAAAATAAAATATCTTCACACGAGTTTTGATTGGATTTGGAACAACGCATCATTGTTGCTATGGTTACAGTCGATAGTCTTGTGATCTGTGACGAAGAGAAAATGGCCAGCTTTGTGTTTGAATCGCTAGCAGAATGAGTTCATGGTATATTTTGCTAGCTCGTGTTGCCTCATGTAGTAAATGGGTGGTTAGGGCAGGGGTGTTAAAGTGGAACTATTATGTGTATTTCAGGCTAATTTATTTTATTTCTGACCATAAGGGCTGGGATTGATCGAGTTATTGTCACAAATCCCTTTATTTACTTCAGACCGACCCTCTCCGTAGGCTGTCAGATCAGCCTGTGGGCAAAACGAGTGGGCAAAAAAATCTTCCAGATATGACAGTGAACCTCATTGAACCTCGGTGGAAAAATCTCATTGTGTTCAGCTTCTGTGTTTCTGCTCAGGCTCTCATTGGAAAATGCTTGTTTATTTTCTCTGAGATCACCAGTTTTCATCATGCACTTTTTCACAAACGCTTCTTCATCGAAGGGTAGGGCTTATTGTTGCCATTGCTGCTGCAGTAGCTTCACGTTGCTATGACTACTGTTTACAGAGGCGAGAGTCCTATCCTGATTGATGGATTTGTAAATTGTCAATATAAAATAACTGTATAATACCGGGCGGGGGACTTAAATCAATTAAGTTGCCAGATGTTGTGAGTTTTTAAATAAACTAAGAAGGTGTATATGTGTTGTGTGCTATTATTATGCAATACTTAAGTAAATAAATAGATGATAGAACTAACCAAATAAATAAAAAATCATCCAAGTAAATAAATATAAAAATTAAAAATAGACAATGAAATATGTTTTTTCGGGGGTTTTGGCACTGCTGTGGTGCATTGCATTGTTGGAGAAAATATCCAACATAGACAGTTCAGATTAATCCTGGAGAATTTTTCCATATCAGTACTCCATCCAGTTCTTTGACACATTACTATTTGATCAAATCAGCCCAAACTACTAGTTTAGTGAATTGTTGTGAAAACATTTCACTTTTTTTCCCTGGTAAATTATAATGAAGAAAAATGCAATTATAAAACCTCCACTTCATGTCAGCTTTTTATAAGTAAGGCGTAAGGTCTGTGTATCAGTTTCCATGGAGACAGGCTGGTCTGAAAATGAGGGGGCGGTAGTGACGAGAAGTGACAGGAGCACGGTTGAACAGGTGAGAAGAACTGCAGTGTGAGGTGATGACTTCCCTTAGGAGGCATTCAAAGCGCTTCCCTCTCCCATGTAAAAGCAGCCAATAAATGGGAGTTAAATAGTTAAGATAAAAGACAAATTAAAGGGGAAAACTGCACCATTATATCGATAAATATTTGACGGGTGTGAATTATCCTGCTGGGTTGTGAAGTGGGAAGCTACGCTGACAGATACTGTCTCCCTGGCTGCACTAACAAATGGATATCCAGAACTGGAGTTCACTGCTTAAAAAGTTTAAACTTTTAATAACATATTTTGAAATCAATTCAGTGTAATTCAGCTTTATGTGTGAGGAATATCAAACATCATACACTAATGCACCAATCCGTTGAATAAACCTACATTCACATCAGGTAAAAAATCCACATCAAAGCAAACCGATGAGTTTCAACTTACAGCTCCCAGACTGCGGCGTCTCTTCCTCCCCTCGGTTTTGCTCAGCCTCTCTCTGACTGCTCAGGATACACTGACTTGGCTGGCCGGACACTCTGGGTAAACTGAGTTAAAGGAGACGTGAGGAGTTGGGGAAAAAAAACACAAAGACAGCAGAGGAGATTCAGTGAATCGGCGGTGGGGAACTGCAGCATTAAGAAGAAAAAAAGCAAAAGAGTGAGACACAAAAGCAAACCAACCTCTCCTTCTTTACCTTGTGCTTCGGACATCTCAGTGAGAAGTTATCTTCGTTTAGAGAACAATCTGCGAAAACGATACACAACATCCATCCTTAATTGAGTCTACCACATTAATATTTAATCAGTAATCAAAATTTGGGATGCATCGAGGCGCAGAGCTCACAAGAAAATTGTATTTATTACAGCCGCTCACCTGCTTCAATAGCACATAGGTAGTGGTAACGGAGTGTGCAACCTTTACTGTAGCAGCCCAGGGTTGAACCCACCATCTCACAATACGAACAACTCTGAAAATAAAGGTCAACATGTTTCATCACAATAAAAATGATGGTGGTCCCGTTGAAGGACAAAAATCAGAGCAAGCTGTATTATCACATTTGCCACAACACAGACAGACCAGTACAGGAAATGCAATAAATCCCAAAACAGGACAGGTCAAATAGATGCAGGATGACACTCACAGTCTCTCTGGCGCCATCTAGTGCCTCCTGCAGGCCGTACAGTCTTCCATTGACGATGTACACTCCACTGGTCCACACAATACAACCTTCATGCACCCACAGCTCCTCTGGGTCTATGGGCATCTGAGGCAGCTGTGCGAGTTGGGCCAGTGGTCCCAGGGAGTCCAAGGTGGGAGGAGGGGGCTGGAAGGGCAGGGATGCCTTACTGTTGGATGGTACCATTCTGGGGGAATCTTCACTGGACTTGTGTCTCCTTTTAAAGCGAGGATGCGATGTCAGCTTTCTGTGCTGAGGACGCTGCTGAGTTTCGTCCGTCGGCGGCAGCGGCTGTTTCTGTGCTGCATGCTGCTGGTCATTTTCGAAGTCTGGCTCTCTCTTAAGCTCAGGGATAGGTGGAATATCTGGATTCGCATCTCTGGTCAGAGGTGTCATAATGGCAGAGGAGGAGGAGGAAGGGAATGAAGTTGTGTTACTTTGCTTGTAACCCATCCAAATCATCTCCTCTGCTGTGGCTGGGGAGGCAGTTCTGCCTGTGGTGGGAAGAAATTCTGAGTTTAAATCCACGTCCACAGCACAGCCGGTCTCTGTTGAAGGCTTGGTGAACCGAGCATGGTGTGTTTGTGTGTCTTGGATGGTAGTCAGCATTTGAGTATTTGAGCTTGTTTCCAAGTTTGGTCCAATTTTGTTTGTGCCTGTGGAGGTCTGACATTGTCGGATCTGGGGATGGTTCTTGGGGAGCTTTGCGGCATATTCAGCTGGATAGTATGGCCCGTAGAGATCTCCAAGGTGCTTGTAATTTGCCCATTTTTGACACAGGCAACATAGCAGGCGGCCTGAGTGATTAGTCTCTGTAATCACGGGGCCTGAAACAACATAACCAGATGCGGGAAGTGCTTTGCCTGACTGAAGTGTACTTTCCACCTCATCTGTCTCCCTTTTCTCTGCTTCTCTGTCTCTCCAAGATAACTGGGAGGAAAGAGCCGAGGTCAGGAGAGAATCCATCCCGCTCCCGCCTGCTTTCACGCCAACTGCACTACGCTCCCCTTTCATCTTATCCTCTTCAGCATTAACAATTGTACACACCGCACCGATTTCTGGTACTTTTTTCTCCACGTGTATGTGAGGAACAAATGGGCCCTTTCTGTTTGGATCCACAAAAACTCTATTTGAGCAGAGACTTCCTCCTGCCCCTAAAAGCACATGGTCATCTTTGGCCATTGACTGTGCTGCTGCTACTGCCCCTCGTCTCCTCCTCCTCTGTCTGCCCCTTCCTTCTAGTTGATCATTTTCATCTTTAACACCTCTGCGCCTGCGTCGCACAGGTTTCAACTCCACCTCTAGCTGTGTGTCCTCACTTTCAACATCTGCTTTCAGAGGCGGGGTTAATATAGGTGGAGCTGACGGAGGAGTGTTTTTAAGTTCAAACAGAGGTGGCACCAGGGGTGCTGGCGTGCAGCTGGTGCTCTGTAGTGCTGGTGGGGTTGTGGCAGCTGCTGGAGTTGGCATGGGTGGGGCGGGAGGAGAACTTAGAGCTGTGTTTTGTGTTTGGACTTGAGGCTGGGCTTGTGTTTGGACTTGGTTCTGAGCCCGTTTTTGCTTATTCACACTCCCAACAGGCCTTCCTTTTTTCTTGCCAGATGGGAAATAGCCTTTAGGCACGACACTCTCTAGTAGCTTTGAATCTTGTGGTGACAGGCTGGACCGTCCAGCAGACATCTGATGTTGTCTGTTCAGCATGTGTCCTTGGTGGAGTGGGGGAGTCCCATAGTAATCGCTGCCAGGGTAGTCTTCAAATCCCATGCCAGATTCTTGCAGTTTCTGTCTGAGAAGGTTAGCGGCAGACTGTTCTCCCCTGCGCGTCTCAAGCTGCTGATAAGTGTTTGTGAAGTGCTGAATGTCTGACAGGGCAGAGGAAGATGGAGGTGGGGAACCTTGGACTGGGCGTGGAAGAGGTGGAGGAGGAGGTAAAGGTCCAAGCAAAGGAAAATCTTCCTTATCGCCAGATGCTGACGCAACAGCAGATCCCAAACCAAAGTCAAAATCCTGTTTGATGGTTTGCGAAGTCTGATGGGGGTCACACGGGTAGGAAGGCGGCGGTAAAGGCCCAGTTTCATCAACTCCTCTGAAGGGAATCATGTTGTTTAATGAGTGAGTTTCATCCATGTAACCATCATCCCCTCCTGAAACCCTGGGGAAATGTGCCACGTCTGTGTCCTGTGACTCATTAAATGTTGGTATTTCTGAGTGCGAGAAGCCAGGGTAATGATTTGACTCATCATCAGCATGGCCTGCCGGCTTTTTAATATTTGGGGTGATTTTCTGCACTATTGCCTCCAGTTTCAAACCTCGTCCCTTCCTGCCTGGCAAAACCTTGCTGTTACCACTTGATGGAGACAGAGTTTGTGAAAAGGCATTCTCCCCTGCCAGAGGGGAAGATAGCCTGGGACATGGCAAATCTGAACTGGATGCATCATCTTCATTGTGATGGCTGGACTCTGACTGAGCCCCGGGGGAGTGATGAGAGTTTGTGGCAGCTCGCTGTTGAGATGCATCTTGGAGCTGCCGTTTGGCAGGAATGGGAGAGATAAAAGAACGGACTCTCCTTCTTAACATTAACGGATTTGTGTCTCCAGAACCTCCAGATTTAGCCTGACGCTGTACCTGTGGCTGAGTGGGGGGCACATCAACAGGAGGCTTACTGGAGCTGGCTGGAGGAGGTGGGCAGGGATGTTTGGCCTCCTCCGCAGCTCCTCTGGAGACCTCTGGCTCAGCAGCGTTTTGACTTTGTGACATTTGAGAAGGAGCAGGGCCATGTGACACTACAGGAGCAGGAGAAGGAAGAGGGGGAGGTGGAGCAGATGGCTGTGTTCTATAGTAGGGTTCTCCATCTATCAATCGAGCCCCCTCCCTTCCAGAGTGCGCAGATTCCCACATTTTTATATCGTAGTAAGCACTTTGATGATGAAGGGAAGTTTTGCTTGAATGTTGCTCACCCGGCATGCCTGTTTGGGAGATGACTCGCAGCCTCTGCTCGGATTGGCTAACCTTATGTCTTCCAGGAGAAGAGCCAGTTTGCATAATCATCTCCTTTGAGGGTCTGTTCATTACTTTCACCCAGTCACTCATGTCATGGGGGTGATGAGGGGGTCCGTGAGGATGCGGATACATCTGAAGCTTATTTGTGGTTTGAGACTGGGGGGGTAAATGGTGGTATGGATGGTGAGACGGAAAATGTGGATTACTTCGAGACATCATGTTGCCTTCTCTTGTATCTCCATATCGAAATCCAGGAAATGAGCTGCCGCTGCCAGCTGATAGATCAACACCGTGGAGATATGACTGATGCCTCGACGGTGAAGACAGAGGATTAGAGCTCATTGGATGAGAGCTCATGGGGGTAATATCAAGATTACCTCGCCTATATGGATCAGTGCTCATTCCAGCCGATGAATTAACAGATTTGGAATGAAACTCCATGTCTGCTTCGTTAACCCCAGTGCCGCCTTGATGCTCAGTCTGTAAATTGACAGCATTTGACCCAGACTCTTTTGAGGCCATTTCCATTTTCACTCGTTTCTCCCCAGCATCCTTTTTACTCAGATCACTGGCTGTTGCTGGAGAGGGGAACGGCTGCTGAATCACAGAGGCTCCACTTTGACTTTTCTCCCACTCCCTCTCTCTGTCACCCTCTCTGTCCCTGTCTGGCGTTGTGCGCTGGTTTGGCGAAACATCACAGATGACAGAACGCCGCTCTGATGGGGCTAATATGGAGCCTGATGATTTCTGAGATTCTGTTTGACCACTAGTGCTAGTTAACGGCTCTGCCTCTTGCAAAAGGAGCTCCTGCACAGCAGAGGAAGGATTAGAGAACGCTTTCTTCTGTGGCAGGGAATAGTCCACTAGGTTTATATGTTTTGGTGGGGGCTGATGAGACTCTGCAGCCTGTGGTAAAAGGCTGTGAGATCCAACCACCTCGTTTTTTTCTGTATTGTGAAGATTCTTAGGATTGAATACCTCTGACTTCACAGAGGACTGGGTCTCTGTTGGAAAATCAGGTTCGCTTCCATGTCTCCGATTAGAGGATTTTCCAGGGGTCCCCGTTTGGGCAGAATGAGCCGAACCCTCAGGTACTCCACTTTGCATCCTTACTCCATCGCTAGTGCCAAACGGGTGTCTGGCTGGAAACTGCTGTTGAACTTGATGATGTGAAGGAAATACCTGTTCTGGTCTACTATAGCGCCTATCTAAGTTGTAACCTTGGAGAACCTCTTGCAGAAGGCTTGGGAATTGCTGCAATTGTGAATTCTCCTCCTGACCTTTGGACCCTTCTCCTTGCCCTCTCTTCACCAAAGTCTCAGATACAGAACAAGCTTCTTTTGGATGCACAGGGGCATATCCAGATTGCGACTGCTGGTAGCCTAAGTATCTGGAATTAGATTCCATTGCGCCTAATGGGCCAGCTCTCACTCTGTTCTTCATGGACAAATCTGAGCCATATGTTGATTCTGGATAGCTGTATTTATGTAAAGCAGACTGGGGAGGATTTTGAGATCGTCCAGAGTTTGATTTCTGGTGCTGGGAGGAATAAAGACTCAGATCTACACCTTCCTCACCATTATGGCTGCTTGACTCCCTCAAATAAGAGTGTGACTGCTTCTCTTCCACACAGTTATCCTGGGGATGCTTACTTTTTTCATTGTGACTTCCCTCAGATCGAGCTGAAACAATCACACCAACACTACTGGCATGCTGTTGTTCTTCTGATCCGCTTTTGTCTTCCCTCTTATTACTGTGCAATTTAGATGTAGAGTGCAACCTATTTTCTTTGTCCTGGCCATTTTCTGTATTGATTTCTTCATCCTTTTGCATTTGGCTACTGACCTTCTGTGATTTCTCAATAGCAGCTTCACTTTGACGTTTAATGTCTGCTGTCTTCCTCTCTCCACCTCTGTGGTCGCTGTATGTCAAACCAGGTTCTGGAGCACAGTTTTGCTGAGTGGAAACACTGGTGGAGTTCGAGAATGGAGATGAAGAAAGTGGAGGTACTGAATGTACAGCTGGACCAGTCTCTGATGATCCAAAAGATGGAGATGATGGAGGAATGTGCGCTTCATTTACTTTTGTTTCTGTGGCAGCTTCTTCTTTTGATGGAGAGTCTGAAGTGACTATTTTATTGTTTGATGCTTTTCCAGGCTGTGTTTGGGTTTGATTATAGCCAGTTGCTTCACACTCGCTGCTTGTCCCACTCATTTGCCTCACCCTCCTATGTTCCCCTTCAGAAAACGGCTCTTCTCGGTCGACTTTGGTCCCTGATGAGCCCCTGACTGATATCAAAGAGGAATCTTCATCTGCACCAGCGTCTAAACTGGCACCATCACCAATCCCAGGTGTACCTCCATCTTTGATTGTGCTAGCGCTCGAGGCTGCGCTTGCATTTCGACTCCTTGGTTGCGACGGTGGCATGCCATGTGTTGGCTGCTGAATCTGTCCGCCATCTTTTTTCTTCTGGGAGAGCACAGTGTCAGTGAGGAGCATGTGCTGAATGGTGTTTGGCAGATTGGCTACTTGTGAGCTCAAGGCATTAAGACTATTCATGCCGGCATCCTGCATTTTGTCAAGTGAAGAAGATGAATAAACAGACGAACCTTCCTCTTGGGATCCAATCCCAGTGCTTTGACCCATTTTGTTGCGGCCCATTGGAGGCAGGCTGCACCCACCAATGCTGTGACCTTTATGACTGCCACTGCTACCACAACTACTGATGCTGCTGTTTGAGTTGGGCGTAGGACTTAACTGAGGCATAGTCTGCAGTAATCTACCATGACCATGGCTGCTACGGGGATTCGACGTAGGAGGATGTGAAGAACCGTGACCTGAGGGGTTTCCGTGTGCCTCTGAGACACCCATTAAAGGGGAAGGAGAAGAGCTACAACTGGGGGAATGCACTGCAGAGGCAGCTGGGGATGGGTTGGAAATCGGGCTAAAATTTTGGTTCATTTGACTTTGCTGCGTATTGGGATGCATTGGGGATTTTGCTATTTCTTGAGATGCTGGTTGAGGTATACTGGGAGTGGAGGCTTGATGATGCTTAAGATAAACAGAACCTGGAGATGGACCCTGGTGCTGCATCTTCAGAGAAGTTTCATAACCTACCCCTAAGCTGTGCTGCGAGTTGCGGTGTTGTAGTGCGGCTTGCTTGTGAAGTGAATGTGACTGTGGGGAGTAGCCGTGATAATTTGCAGCATGGTAACTCTGTTGAACATTCTCCATTGGACCCACATTGTTAGAAGCAACTGAACTAGAGACTGAATTTGAATTGGAGTTGACACTGGGAGAGTTGTTGACTTTGGGATCAAACCCAGCATTAGCAGCTCCATCGAGATATCTCTGCAGAGGGGGGCTGTACATTCCTGATGACCCTGTGGATGCTCCACTCTGTGGAGAATAATGTGGGTACTGTGGGGTCATTCTGTGCCCAGAGTGTGGATAGCTTCGATGCTGCTGTCCGTGGTGGACACCCGGGAAGTTCTGCCCATGCTGACGGTGTTGCATCTGAGAACCTGGCACAGCCTGCATTGCAGGGGTCTGAGTTAAACTGTACTGATGAGAAGGAGAAAAGGCTCCAGCACCTCCACTTGAACCAGCACCAGAGCCATAATCTACTGGATACGGTGACATGAGGCCAGACGATGGTGCAGAGTTAGATCCAGGATGCCGGTAATGGTGAGGTATTTGTCCATCTATGCCCGGGTACCCAAAGCCTCCCCCATAACCCATTCCTCCCCTTCTCTGTCTGTCCTTCCCAGCCATTGAGAAATAATAATCCATGGCATCCTTCCTGTAGGGGTTATTACTGTTGCCACTGTGAATGTTACCCTGTGTTGGCGGTGGCTCCGCAGCCCCTCTGCTCCTAGCACTGTAAGCGAGCAAGTGGCTGGCCTGACTTGGATGGTGATGGCCTCTGTGCAGGCTCTGCTGTTGCATCCCTACATAATCATCTGTCATCCGTGGGGAAATCTGGGGCTCTACTGGCTGAGGGGGATATGAGGGTCCACCCATACCTCTCCCACTGAAGCCAGGAGGTATAGAAGGGGCAGCTGGACTGTTAGAAAAATTCTGCATTGTTTTTCCAAGTTTGATTAAAAGAAGAAAAGAAATCTCTCTCAGTGTCTATACCAGGGAATGATTCAGAACAAAAACTGAAGTAACCATAAAGTGAGTCCACAGCCTGGCAATAAAGCAAGGAAATGCTTCTGAAAAAAAAGATGACGTAAAGCAATATATGGATATTATCGATGTTATAATCACTCTCTGCTGCTAAACTGCGGATAAGGAGGTTGAATTGGTGAAAATCTCACAAATCCTACATATTTAGTGTGATCAGGGGTTTGTTTCCACTTAAAAAAACTTCCTTTCACAGCTGGGTCTTCAAAAGCTTTTCTTAAAAGAGATATGTAGAGAAGATTTCTGTTTCAGAAAAAGTGAGCGCTCATTCCCATCAAGCTGGAGCAGTTTGGCACTGAGAAGGCAATGATATCATGGACAACCACCACATCACCATGCAGGATTCTCAACCTTAAATGTCTTTACCTGGATACACTTTGCTATTACAGCTCAAGCTAGCAGAGCTATACTAAGATTAAACCAAGTTGGGATCCGTTTGCAGGAAAGGAAAAAACAAAAAACAACAAAAAGAGCAAGTCTTCAAAAACACCATTGAGACTGTTTGGTGTTAAAACAATCCTTCAGTTTGTCAACATGTGTAAGTTTCGCAGGATCTGACTCACACCAGTGTGAGACAAAAACCCCAATGAGGGAAGCTTGAAGTTTAAATGTAGATCCTCACTCAACACTCCCAGATGCAAACACTCCATGGATCCTCTCATCAGCTCTTGCATGAAGAGGGATGCTCTTTTTTCAGATGCACACATTCATTTGGCCTGTAGAAGTATTTGGTCCCCCACTTGGTAATGTTCCTCTTTGCCCCTTCAGCATTTAGCCATCTTACCTTTGTTGCTTTCTATTAAACATCATTTAATTCTCAATAGTCCCGTGGCAACAATTTTCCCAAAAAATGAAGAAAAAGAAAATAAAAAGGGGGGAAAAAATAGGGGTAATCCATTTATTCCACTTCAGGTTCCTTCAATTTGAGCTCCAGTTTTCCGTTTTTGTTGAATATATCCTTGCCCACGAGTTCATTCTCCACGATCAGAAATCTTCACAGCTCTGGAAAAACAAAAGACAAATAAAGTTAACATCAGCAAATGTCACTGAACATAAAGCTGATGAAGTTAACGGTGCAGGATCACATAACAGTAATCTGCATTTGTTTTATTTTATTTTTTTCCATCAATTATCTTATTAAACTGCAACAGTTCACTAGTAACCGTGACACACAGTCATGTCAAATGCAGCTACAAAACAAATATTTTTACATGTTTATCATTGTTTACTCCTTTCATTTTAAAATTAACTGCAAAAGTCCAACATATTGAACAAAACAGCCTGCTAACAGCCCGCACAATTAAATATTTCAAATCACATCAGCAATTCTAGTATTTATCAAAATAACAAACACAAACATCACTCTGCATTCAATGTCTAGCTGTCATAAAGGCTGCCTCTTGCCTTGCCTGCACTGATATGAGCATTGTCTCGAATCAATTTTCCTGTTTTAGTATGCACTGTGAATGCAGACTTTACATCGGCTTAACAATGCATCCTTCAGCTGTCTGTGGTTTATAAGAAGCAGTATTGTTGCAGAGAAAAGTGGGGAATAATGTTAAGGCAACAAGAAACAGGCAAGGTCACAAACACTTCCTCATATGTAAACAAACAATCCTGTGAAGCCAAGATTTAAAAATAATATGACTAAAACACCATCAATTTCAGTGTTTTTCCTTATTTGCCTTTATAGGAACTAGCTAAAGGGATGACACATCATTTATGAGGTCAGTACCTGTAATTACCATTTGTGACACACGTCTTTATAGTCTATTTCAAGTGCACTGTAAAATGGTTAATAACCCTAAACAACTGTGGGTGGCTTCTCTTTCAGAGGCCCTAAACAGCTAGTAATCACACAGGGGAAATTTGGTTCAGTTGTTAAAGCAGGACGGGACCACAAAACAAGCTGATCATCCCATAATCAATCAAAATGAGTCACACACACACACACACACACACACACACACACACACACACACACACCATCATCAATCATCAGTACAACCAAAATGTTTGACTCCAATGTGATGCTGTACACAAGCGAGGACACGGCTGATCTCCAATCATTTATAGGCCCGTTTCTAGATGACTTATTAATCACAGCATCTCAGTGTGCGCGAGTAAACAGCAGCTTTTGCAGTGCAGCAATAATAAAAACTGGCTCGCGCAGTGTGTCAGCAAGTCAATCAGCTCCATCGCTGCCTAATTGATGAAAGCATACGCAGTGCTTTTACCCAACATTAGCCGTCATATTTTATAGTTTGTTGCCAGTCACTGTTGCTACATTAGCCAATAGCAAGGTATACGCATTACAATTAGCTTTGTAGTGCTGCTTCTTTTAGCTAAGTGGGGTTAGCATTAGCTAAAACACAAAATACTGCAAATTGATTGCGTGAGCTAGCCGCACGAGCTGGGTTGCTAGCTCGTTAGCATCTCACCAAGTCTGGAAAATTCTAGTTGTTGCATTTTATAGCCAGTAGATGAAATACAGTCACTTATAGCAGGGTTGAAAGCACAGGGAGCCAAGTAGCGTTTAGCTACTAAAGAGAGGTGATTAGGTGCAGATGTTCAGAAATTCACTGGGAGCTCTGGGTAAATGAGTTAGCTAGCATAAATAAGGTATTCTACCAGGAAACCTGGCGTGGACGCAGCTCTGACATTTTCCCCGTATAAACACAGCTAACATCCACCAGGGAGAGACAGGCTAAGCTAACGTAATCTAGGTGCATACCTGAAAACGTAGCAATGCAAGGCCCCTCGAAGAGTGAAAGGCTGTTTTGTGACAATCCCGCTGCTGTGGCAGGAAACCCCCGTCTTAGAGTCGACTGCTCCGCCGCTTTTCCAGAAGCCCTTTGAGTCCAGACAACCCCGACCAGCGGCGGCGGAGTCGGGGGGCCCGTCACGACACTCAGATCGAGGGCCTTTCTTCCGATTTCCCCTTTTTTCTTTTGTCCTCACCTCCAAAAAATGATGAGAGCGGAGCACAATCGGGGTGCCTGTGGGTCCCGTAACCAGCGAGGTCCATACACCCCCTCCTCCCCTCTTGTTCCCTCGCCTCTCTCTCCCTCTTTCACACACCGCTGAGGTGATTCCACCTTTCTCCAACTAAAATTAAACACATTTCCTTCTCTTAAGCCTCCATTAACGCACGGACGTCAGTTTCCGTCAGTAAATTGCATTTTCCATGCCTTCATCAGCAGCTCGAGCTGTTCGCTTTCCTGTTAGACTACTGGCTTTTTTTTTTTTTTTTTTTTTTTCCTTGCAACGAGAAAGACCGCCTTGAAAATGCATACACACTCATATTCCTGCACCCCCCCTCCCTCATCTCTCTCTCTCTCTCTCCATCACATCCCTCCACCACCCCTCCCTCTCTGAAGCTTTTGCAATTGCATTGTTTTTATCCTAATTCTGCCATTAAAATCTGAGATTTTTACAAACGTTTCAAATGCAGCTTTTGCACAAGTATGCTGCCAACCCTCCTTTGTTCTTATTTCATGTCAAGTGAGAGGGAATTAGCCTAATGAAGGCACCAGGCTACAAAGGCAATATGGAGAGGAAGAAAGACTGAAAGAAATGGATGGTTGTGTCTGTAATGAACCAGGCAACTGATAAAAGACAATGTGTGTGTGTGTTGTGTGTGAATACATCAAGGAAAACTTGCAGTTCAATGGTTGAAACTTGAGTTAATAGTGCTAAAATGCAGATATACTGCAATAAAAAAGAAAGAAAGTAAATCAGCCCCATAATTTCAAGCTGGTCTCAGATCATCATTACTGCCAAGGCAACAATGGACAGGCTACAAACTGAATCCTTTCCCCCATTAAATTTATTGTGTTGTCTCTGCCTCGGCTTATCTGCCCTCACACAGGGCCAGAAACTACAGCGCAGACCTGCTCACGCTCTCCAGCCATCGCAATGATGTGCCCTATGCCCTCCATCCATGGTGCTGCACTTTTAATATACTGCAGTGTGTCATACATGCAGTCTTCTCCCACATAAACACAGTCACTCTCCACAAGACACATGCATATAAACCGCATAAGGACAAAGACAGACACACTATTACAGAACTCTAGTCTGAAATTCACAAACACATATTCAAGCACTCACTTAACCTGTCAATCACAAGGGTAAGGTCTCTCTGTTACCAACCAACAGTTCAATACATTTCATTTTCCTGCAGAAACACAGCTATTTCTATCATAGTTGCCATAGCAACTGCATCACAGAGGTTTAACTGAGGATAATTTTTAGGCTACGTATCTAGATTTGTTTTTCTTTACTGAAAGAAATCATTATTATTTCAATGGCGATTTCATGCAGATTCTTTTGTTTCCAGTGAAAAAAATAAAAAAAAACAAAGAAAGCGTTTAGGCATGAATCACTTGCATGCAGCTTGTCTGCTCGTGTTGCCACGATAAGTCGATGTGAAAGAGCTGAGAAGGAAGATAAAGGGCAATGATACCCTGGGCCAGCAAGTCAGACAGCCAGGCCTATCCAATCAACAGGAACGCCTGCTGGGAAACACCCAGACTCTCTCCATCATGGACCAGGCCACCAAATCTTCTGCAGCGGAAGCTCAAAGCCCACAGTTGTAAAGAAACCCCCCAGTTTGGCACATGATTTATACAGAATACAAAAGAAAAAAAAAATAGACAAAGGGAAATGAAACCTCAAATCTCAAAATAATTCCAAGCAAAGGTTGTAGGTGGTTACTGCTTGTTTTAGCAGGGAAGATTGTCCATTTAAAATGACAAAGAAAGGACAAGAATTTCTTTTTAGTGTTGCTGAAAGCAGTTATCTGATGGCTGATGCTGTTGCATGTTCGTGTGCTCTCACATTCCACAGGCTGCTTGCTGACATGTTGCAGATCTTGGAAGAAATATTCAATAATTTATGAGTTAACAATATTATAAATGGATAAATTAATAAATAAATCTATCTACAGTACAAAACAGGAGGCAAAAGATATCTCTGGAACTGCACCAGATTAGTTAAATAATTTCTTTTTTTCCCATTTTAAAGAAAGAAGCTCTTTTCATTCTTAGATTTGTCATAGAACAAAATAATCTGGTCCTTATGATGTATTAGAATTATTAAAATACAAGCTCAGACTAACAACAACTCGGTCATTATTTGTTTAATGAAAGTTAAACTTAAATGCAAAAATTCAGCATGATAAGGTGGGGAAATCTTCACTGCTTTATGAGAATTAAAAGGGTAAGGAACAGTCCAGTACTGTGAGTGTGAATGTAAATGGTTGTTTGTTTCTCTGTGTTGGCCCTGTGATGGACTGGCGACCTGTCCAGGGTGAACCCTGCCTCTCGCCCAGTGATCACTGGGATTGACTCCAGTTTCCTGTGACCATGAATAATAATAATGCACTCAGCTGATCATCATCAGTGTGAGCGCCTCTAAAAAGCAGATGTTTTGTCAGTTTGCTGCTTTTGAGCATCCAGGTGTGTGTTAACACAATGCCAAGGAGGAAAGACATCAGCACTGATGTAGCTGGCCACCTACAGTTGTGCTCATATGTCTTCATCCCCTTTCATTAAAGAAAAGGCTGAATTTACAACAGTCAATCAAATAACTGGAGACTTAAAAAAGGAACAATAACTAAAAATTTGCAAAAATATAATTTAGTAATATAAGACAGTTTTTTTTTGTTTTTTGTTTTTTTTTTTTTACATTTAATTGAGTTGAAGAAAGAAAAAACAAACAAACAAATTGCTCCTGGACAAATTAGAGCACTTTTCTGTTGAACAGTGGGACAAAATACCTGTCAACAGGTGCAGAAGTCTGACTGAGAGGAACAGAAAACACCTGACTGTAGCAGAAACATTAAAGGATTTTTCAACAAAATATTAGTTTATGAGTGATGTAATATGTAATAAATTATCTTATTTGTTTGCTTTTTTAAAAAAAATATTTCTATTGAACCAGAATTACAAAAATAATGTCATGATTTTCATAAAATTTCTATTTCTTATTACTTTAGTCAATTTCAGCTTATTTTACAGGCAGCTGTTTTTTTCCTTCTTTAATGAAAGGGTATGAATAAATATGAGCACAAGTGTATCTGGGGAAAGGTTGTGACGTAATTTCTAAATAATTTGGCGTCCATCAGTCGATACTATGTAACAAGGAATGCACTCGGAGAGCGCAGATTCCCTCCAACAAGCTCATTTCCACCCATACTGTAAGGAATCCTTTAAAAAATTCCTGTTGCAGTGGAACAAAACTAAAGACATGTTCTGGTCCACAATTGCTTCCAGATAATTCCCTAATTGAACGGAATCTAAGTTAGACCAAGTCCTGTTATCAGAGAGGAAACCAAAAAAAATCTGCCCTGTAGTTTTCATGCAAAGTTGCGGCGAAACAAACAGTTTGGATGTTAGCATGTCAGCATGATGAGAAATGACTGAACTGAACAGACAAAACTAAAACACCTCAGACCCGTTGTCAAGCATGGCGGCGGAGGGGTGGTGATTTGGGCTTTTTACACCCACAAGTCCTGTGTTTTCTTTAGTAGCCCTGCTTCTTTCTGTTATCCGCGCCGATCTGTTTTCTTCTCTCTCCCATCAAAATGACGGGAATTTCTTTTGACGAATGGATAACACTTTACAATAAAGGTACAAGCCATATACGAATGTGTAACTCATAATGAACCAATGCATTTATTAATGCAGACTTTATTATGAATTCCTGTTGCTCATCATGAACTAATGATGATCTTTGTTGATTTGTGTGATTATTGACCCTTAATTGATCATCAATTGATAAACATTAATTCACTGTGATTAATCAATATGTTGACATATTTGCTAGTTTATATATAAACATATAATTTGATTCCCTGCTACTGATTTTTAAAAAATGTTTTTATTTTATGAAAGACACACTTAAAGAAGTTCACTTGGGTGAACATGGATGTGTAAAAGTGCTTTGGATCTACAATCAACCTATTAATAAAGGTTGATTGTAGGTTAACGTTTTTTAAATTATTATTTTTGCAGCTATGTATTTGATATAAAACATTTTCATTTTTACTGCTGTCATTAATTTGTTAAATGAACTGCAAAAATGCAGTGATTTTAAAATCCTAATAATCACTGCAAGTACTATCACATATCATCGTTCAGACAAATGAACCTGTTTGAGTGTATCTTTCATTAAATGATCATGAAAAAATCAATAGAAGGGAATTAAATTATACATTTTTAATAAAATTGGCAAATTTGTTGAGATTTTGATAAATTAACAGTGAATTAATGTTGATCAGCTGATGATCAATTAGGTGTGATGTAATCACATGACTCAACATTGAGATCATCATTAGTCCATGATGAGCAACAAGAAGTCATGATAAACTCTTAATCAATGCATTAGTTCATTACGAGTTACACATTACCTAAAGGTATGTAAGATTTTCAATATTTTCAAAATAAATTAACTAAAAAAATAACTACAATCATAATTCGATAGTTTTTTAAACATGTAGGTTCCAGTCTGTCCATATTTGATGTGTTATTAAATTACAAGTTTATTTAATGACAAAGACCCTTCTTAAATGTTTGCCTAAAAAAAGTGCTTTTTGTCATTTGTCATTAATTAAACTTGTAATTTAATAACGCATCAAATATGGACAGACTGGAACCTACATGTTCAAAAAAACTATTTAATTATGATTGTGTCATTTTATTGTTAAAGATCAGCGCTACTTACAAGGTTCTGCTTATGCTGAGTCCTGATGCTTTTATAACATTTGTCAACCACTTGTTCACCGACCAGAAGAGTCACTCCTGAGGGAACAAGTGGTGTTAAGATTATATTGTGCAACTCAAAAATTAAACAAACATAATGAAATAAAAGGGAAAATCCAGAAAAGGAAAGAAGTAAATAGTGTATATGTTCTGTACATGTACAGCTGAACATCAGTTTTCACATTTCAGACCAGAAATACTTGGACAATAACATTTTTAGCACTTTATGATGCTACTTAAAATACATTCTGGCTTTGAGAATATCAGGTCACCTTCAGTTGTTACTTTCTCCATTTCTTTTTTCAATAAGACCTCAGCTGGAATTTTACTGCACAATGTCTTCACCTAGAGAAAGGAACAGAGGCAGCGCTTGGGTTTGACAGCTTTCTAGTTGGAGTCTGCTCAGGACTGAAGACCAGTCCAGTACCAGAACCCTCTTCCTTTACAGAATGTTCCTTTATATCGTCTTGTTGGAAAATTCATGCAGGTCTCAGGAAAAGAGACGAACATTTGAGCATCGATGCGGCTTCACAGACAAGTGAAGGAACTTTGCTGAGAGCATCACAGAGTCTAGATTTTAGACTCGCCACTAACAACAGCCTGGATGGTCCTGATCTTTGTTTGGTTCAGATCGTACGTCATTTGTTTCTCTTTTGTTTTTAAAACTTTAATTGCCATTTAAGAAGCCAACACAAAATGCAGACTTTATGGGCATAGAAATAAATAATAATAACAAGAGAGAAGCAAATAGAAAACTAAAGAACAGGGACATTACCAGATTTCAGATCATTTAAGCAAGAAGAGCATGAGGAAATCAGTCTGAGTCCTGTTGTCACCTTACGAAGAGAATACTCACCCACCCAAATACCCACCCACTTTCCCATTTCTCCCCACTGTCCACAAAACTGAAGGACTGCCAAAATATTCTGGATAATTTACAAGCAGTTATGAGATAAAAAGAGTTACACAGATTCAAGCAGACTCTACTTAAATGAAGCAGCAGTAGGATAACACAAAAGCAATTACACAAAAAATAAGTGAATCAATAAGTGGATACATGAAAGAATAAAAGAGAGGAAAGATAAAAATTCAGGAGGAATTTCTTCCATCTGAAATGCCTCCTAGGAGACATAGAATATGGCTCTTTTGTGGAGTGATATTTGTGAACATGACTTTGTGCTGCTTGACAAATGTTTTCCTCTCTAATCCTGGTCACATTTTAATCAGTTATTAATAAATGACGACACTTGATGCAACGTGTTTATGAGCAGCTGTGTGCGGTCAAGGCTCGCTCCCTTTCTGGAACAATATTCCTGCAGTTTCTTTGAACCATTTCAAGATATTCTGTAAATTAAAGGATTTACATTTTTGTGAGCCCATCTTTGCTCCTCAAAAAGTTATTATAGCATTATAAATGTTCATAAACAGTGTTAATGTGACCTGTTTGATATTCTTTACATATAATTGTCTGCAATGAAATAAAAATCAAAGCGTGCAGACGTCCCATTGCTCTTTCCTGCATGGACCAGACTCAGCTCATGCAGGCATGCCTGTTGGGTTTTAGATATAAAGTGCAGTTTCATTTCTGATATTGTTCCTGTATGAAACAAAACAGTCAAAATTTTAAGGTTTCTTTTACATCTATTGGCTCCAAATAAATCAATTGCTGTATACAAAACAGGGACTTAATGAAGTTAATAAAGTAATACGGTTTGAACCACGTCCAAACAGCCAAGGCCAGCTTCAATATTTACCGCCAGAGAAAGCCTCAGTCTGTTTCACAAGCCTGTGCGACAGCATGTAATTAAATCTTGATGATAATTTGTGGCTCTTTGACTTGTTTGTAACATATTACAGCTTGAGGCAGCTTTTTCTTCTTTCCTTTTAAGTGCAGAGATAGCAGGCACAGTTAAGAAGTCTCTTGATATACTCCTTGAATCCTATGATGATCATTGTTTCTGTCATTCTGCCTTTAAACAAACATATTTTATACCCACTCTTGGGTAAAAACCCATCTGGAGTTTATTCACTTAACAAAAGTGTCACTAGCAGAAGCAACTTGAGAACTGTTTAAGTGCCTCTTACATGTAGGCAACGCTCTTCGCTGGAGTCGAGTACAGCATCAGGAAAGACTTTCCACTTGCCTTAAGATTAATCAAAATCACACTTCTTTTCTGAGGGGGGGATTTTTTGTTGTTGTTATGGCCCAACATCCACTTCTGGCTTCAGGCTTGAGTTTCATCCCTTCCGAAAGTGGCTTTAAACATTCAAAGCAGCACAATCATGCACCCAGTGTAAGATTCTCTGCCATTAAACTCAGCAAAAAGCATCAGTAGTTTGTAATTTCCCCAATGACCACATGGAGACAGAGTTGCACAACAAACAAGCAGCTGTCACTTACTGCTCAGAGCTGGCCTTGTGATAAAGCAGCAGGCTGAATGAGAAAAAAAAACAAAAAACACATTATTTTGTTTGAAATCCCTTTCCATCAATGACTTTGAAGTGCGAGCATCTTAAGCTCCTCTTTGGTACAATTTCACAGTCTTTGATCCTTCTTCTTCTGGAGTGTCTCACAAAATCACAATTAGTCTCCCATCCACGTTAAATATCGTGTCAGTACAATGGGCAATGCTTTGATAATAAATGGCTGAAAACATACCTCAGTCTGGAAGACACAGGGACATGATATACTGGAGTCTGACTGCTGCTGCGCGGAGGTTTGGTGACCCTTTCACTGCCTCAGTGCAACTCTTTCAGATCAGAGAGCACGATGCAGCTCAGCTGAAATGCACTTGCAACAGGAAGTCTCCAAATCTGAGACCTAAACAGTCCAATGATGTTTTCCCCTCACGAGGAATATATAATTAATACTCCCTCCAGCACAACCATTGGAATAACTGCTCCCTCTGAACATGTGATACTTGACAAATATAGTAATCAAGTATTGCAAAATGCTATAAATATTTCCCTCTTAGAACACGAACACTTACCTGTATGTGATCCTTTTGCGTAATCACCAAAGATGAGAAGTGGTTCAAGGTATTTAAGTGATCCAGAGGATCAGTGGCGAGCAGTAACCAGAAGGGAGCACTCTCTCCTAATGTCCATCACGCTCCAGCATAGCGCTCTCTCACACTGAGGCCTGCTGCCACACTCTCCTCGTCTCCTAGCAACCTCCGAACCCTGCCTCTGATCACTACGGATACCGGGAGGGATGGAGGGAGGGTTGAAGAGTGTGAAAGAGAAAGAGAGAGAGAGAAGGGGGGATTGGAGGAAGTAGACAAGCTGGCTTGGCATCGGCATCCCATACAGCCAATGTGAAAATGTGCAAAGCTTCAGCGCCAGGTGACAAGTTGCTGCAAGGGTTTTTAGAGGTGGATCCTGCTGGATGTGCTGATCTGAGTGGGTGAGGTGAATCATGGAGCCAAGCTTCTCAGGGCCACATCCAGATCATAATTCAAATCAGCAATATTAAATAATGTTGAAGTGGGGGAGAATGATTGCTTCAATTAAGCCGGTTTGTCTTGAGGGTCCTCCTTTGCTTCGCCTCAGCTGGGCTCACGCGTCCTCTTCTCTCAGCATCTCATCCCGACTCTCTTCTTCTACTCTCACCTATATACTCCTGCCCATTAAATTTGATGGTACCATCATCATCTCTGCTCTGTCCTTGTGACTCATGGCAGGCCTCTGTGCTTTATGACTCCACTCCTCCTTGGGGGTCCACACTCCTCTCCCCGTGTGATATATGACTCTATCGTACACATGGATTGTGCCTGCATGCATGTCCACACAGCCAGTAATAAGAACACTCAGCATCATATAATCCTATTTGACATCATACACATGTCACATACACTTTACAATGGTATTCTAAAGATGACACGCTCACAAGTCACACAACAATCATATATACATACATGTATGTATATACATATATATATATATATATATATATATATATATATATATATATATATATATATATATATATATATATATATATATATATATATATATATATATATATATATATACATATATATATATATATATAACATGCAGTGAAGATGTCTTAAAGATAATACACATGCACATGCCTCTGCAGTCACAGCAAAAAAAAAAAGCCTTAACACACTCTTTGTGTTGTGCTGCAGCGACCTTAGACACTGGATCTCCTCCACCCTCAGGCAGCTGTCATATGGCGATGTGGCACACACAGATGCATGCATGACAGAGTTTGGTCAGGAAGACTGAGCAGTGATAAGTGTCAGGTTGATGCACCACAGGAGTCAGCAGAGGGAAAGCTGACAATGTGTGCAGCTTGCACCAAATACAAACAAATACAAGGCTGGAAAACAAGTCAGCCATTTTGCCTCCAGATGAAAGATTATTGCAAGTCTGAGCTTGAGGAAATATAAAGTCGGTGGCAAGTTTGGAACCATTGGGATGCTCTAACATCACCTTTTGCGTCGGGGTTTCTTGCTTCTTGTAATTTAAAATATTTCCAATTCTACGCGTTTATTAAAGCTACTATGATTAAAAGCATCTATGTAGTTCAATCTAACCTCAATTAACTTTTGCATTAAAAAACTGAGTGCAAATGAAAGAGATGAATGAGATAAAGATGAAGAAGAAGACAAAGTCAGGGCAAGAACATGTATGTATGAATATGTGTTATTTGTGCATGTACTTGTGTGTGTTTGAACGATGGTTAAAGGGAGAAAAAAAAAAAGCCGGTTGCTGTTGCCAAGGCAACCTCCTCTCTCCATTCTCCTCTTTAACCCTTTCTTCTCAGCACTTCCTTTTCACCTTCTGTCTTTTTACTATCACAGCAATCTCTCACTTGTTGATGTGCTGTCGCTCCATCTGTGCCTGTCTTTATCTTCCCGCATCTCTCTGCGTCTGCCTGCAGAATCTCCACTCGCAACCATATCTTCATCTTGATTATTCACCCTCATCATGTCAGCGGCACACATGTGCTTTGTTAACTGTGAAAGAGAACAGTGACAATTTGTGCTAAACTGTGTTAAATATCAGGAAGTAATTATTTCACTTCAGGTCCTGCCGTATTGATGATTTGAAAAGTTTAAAATATGGCGCAACTCCACCGCTGCTGGCACAAAGGAAAGTAATTAACTAACCTGAAGCAATAAAGGCTGACAATTCACTCCTATCATTATGAATGATGGGAACTACTTTATATTTGAAATGTTGATGAATTGCTCACATTTGCATCATAATGGACACGTGCCAAACGAATCAGTTTACAATACTGCTGTAGAAAAAAACACCTTTGAATAAGTTTAAGCACTATTTTCTACATGACAGCAAGGTATACAAACCATCTTGTACACATGTTCAGAGTACAAGTTTAATATTAGAAGAAAATATTCACCTCTCTAACAGTCTGTAAGACTTTTATCACTGTCACATCAACATGAATGATAACAGGCCACTGCCAGCTAACCTGGAAAAAACAGCTTTTTGTTTAAACATTGCAAAATCTACAAGGTCCGTCACCAGAAAGTTTGAGAAGTAAGATGGAACAAAAACATTTCTATCTATTTCAATGTTTCCAGAAGTTTTTTGTGTCTTCAAAAAGTAAGTTCAACACGTATGATAAATTAAAACCTATCTGACTTTTGTTGTCAGCAGATCACACCAAAAGGGTTGAACAGATGTAAAATATGGTTGCAGGAGATTCGACAATCAGCAGATTAATTGCTGACAGGTTAGGGTGTCATGATTGGGTATAAATCGAGCACCCATCAAATGTTTGGTCTTTTTAGCCAAACAAGGTTTGCATCTAACTGTTTTTGCAAAATTTGGCCTGAAAAATATGATTACACTCCAAAAAATGTAAGATACGTAACTTCAGAACTGCTTTTAATTTTGATGGCATAGGCTGAAGAGGGTTTTGGATTTAGCCCCATATTGGCATGATATATGCATGATTAATAGGATGCTCAATGCAGTAATGAAATGGAGACTCATCGGGCAACAATTTCCATCTTTTATTGTCCGATGTTTGTGAATTCTAACCTCAGTTTCCTGTTTTTAGACAAAAGGAGTGACATCTGGTGTGGTTTTCTGTTTCTGTATCTTCAACACTGGATGTGTTGAGCATTAGGAGATCAGTGGCTATTTTAGTTACTGTTGCTTTTCCATCATCTCCAACCAGTCTACCCATTCTCCTCTGGCTCTGACATCAACAAGGCAGACAACTGCTGCTCACAGTTCTCTGTAAACCCTAGTGATGGTTGTGTGTGAAAATCCCAGTACTGTCCCAGTACAGACATTTCTGAAAGACCAGTGCATTTGGCACTAAAAACCAAGCTACATTCAAAGTCCCTTAAACCTCCCCCCCTTTTTTCTTGTCCTTCTTGATGCTCATTTTAGACTTCAGCGAGTCATCTCGGTCATTTTTCCTTGACTAAATGCATCAAGTTGCTGCCATGTGATTGGCTGATTAGCTTACTGTTTTAACAAGTAATTGAACAGGTGTATCTATTAAAATGGCAATAAGTGTTTGTAATATTACAGCCTTCAGGCACAAATGCATAAGAAGCCACCTTCATCAATATAACTAGAAAGGTTCAAGAGCAACTTGGAAACCCATAATCACTTATAACAGTCTGAATCCAGCAGGAGACGTTGTTTCCCAGGAGATCTGGAGTTATTTCAGTAGGATGATACCAGACTTCATTCTGCACAGTTTCCAACATTATTATTCCAACTCAGACACACTGAGTGTTTGTGTGCTTGACTGTACTGGCTGTTGTACAGATCTGTGTGTACGATGAATGGTGATGTGGAAAATGAAACAACAAGCACTGACTTAAGCAGCTGAAATGTTGTACAGAACAAGAACGGAAACAGATTCCTCTGAAAAAACTGCACTGATTAAATTGTCACTTCCTCCATGAGGAAAGGAGTGTTTTAAAGGAACGGTGATGTAACAAAACAGTCAACATGTCTCTGTTGAAAATTGTGATTAAGTTGTTGGTATTAAAATCTTGAATGATTTACATTTAATAAAGAAAGATGCAGATTTCAATTGGTTGTATTTCAGATTATTTTACAAGTTTTCTGGAAAGGAAAGATTTTAAAGGTTGAACCATTTATTTCCCAGAGCATGGGTGTCCAGGTCTGGATCTCCGAGGGACACAATCCTGCAGGTTTTCCATGTAGCCCTGCTGAATCAGTCATTATGCAGAACTTTATTGGCTGTTGGATCCATTTAATGGAAGCCAGGTGTGTTGGAACAGGGATACATTGTAAATCCACATGACGGCGACCCTCGAGGACCGACTTTAGACACCCCTAGAGGCTCGCCTGACAGGAAGTAAGTAGCTGCTGGTGAGCAGCCTGTGAAACAAGCACACAAAGCTAAGAAATAAACACAAAACTCCCAGAAAAAAAACCACATCCAGTTTAAAATTAGCTTTTGACCAGTCTAAGCACAGTTTCTAATGCTAAGCTAAACAAACCTTACTGATTTTACTGGAACATGGCTCTTTTTATTGATATCTTACACAGATGAATGTTCATTTTGGCAAAAGCACTTGGTATTATCTGCCTACTTTCTGAACGTAAGAACTTCACTCTGATTAAATCAACTTGAAGTTTCAAAGCAAAGTAAAACAGACTCTTACTGAAGCATTTCATATCCTGAAATATTGCCGTGAAAATGAAGGACATGTAAAGGACAGGGAATATATCACACTTCCAAGAGCCATGCTTTAATGACCAAACAAACCATCATCAAGTAATCCAGATCTCCGTCTGCTTCTTCCAGGCATGTTTAGCCTCCCCTCATCTGAATAGATGCCGGATGCCGGTGTGCGCTGTCCTGCTGCCGCATCAATTCAGTGCCTGCTGTTCTTTCATAAGGAGCAAAATGCGCGGTAATACAGGTAATCACAGCTTCCAACCAAACTGAATCTCATAGGAAGAGTTTGCTCACCGTGTGCGTTGTGTGTGTACAATCAGCAACTGTCAAACACCCCGTCTGCTTGCTCGTTCCCTAAATGCAGGAATTAGGTTAAATTAGCAGCTCTTGTTCAGTCTTGCAGGTATCGTCTCTTACATTTGCTGAACATTGAGCTTGATATGTATTACTGCCATGTCATTTGACTGTAACAGACACATGGCTGCCGCACATCCATCTGTTCTGCTTTTTGATATATCTGGTTGCTAGGTAACTGTTAATTGTTAACAAGGATGCACTTCATAAAAAGTAGAAATAAAAAAAAAAGGCAAAGAAAAACGTAAGAGAAGCAGGAGAATGATAAATTGATGTTTTATGCTGCTGTGACACAACATTTGAGTTATTTCCTGCATATGAACGGCTCTTCTGAAGACACGGATTCATGGATTAAGAGAGTCTTGCTTTCTGTAGCACCGCATTCCTGTAATCTGTCCTTTTTAGCCCCGCTCTCCCTTCATCCTGCTCCCCTGCTCGTTTTCCAGAATCTAGTGAACTCTCATCCATAACTCATGCCCACCTCCTTTCCTTTATTACTGCAGGCCCCACCCACACCCAACCATCTCCTCCACTTTCTAATAACTCAGGCTGATGCACAGTGTGAGGATTTCTTGGCTCAAGAGAGAGTAAGAGCGGGATAAGAAGCAGAGGGAGGGGTCATTGATCTTGGGGAGCAGTACTGAGACGGGACAGAGAAAGAGTATATTTGGGCTGATGTGTCAGGTGATGGGCAGATACAGGAAGGAGTGTCAGAGAATGACTTGAGTTGAGAAAGGTTTTAGTTAATCCTTCAAAGTGGCACAAAATAAAACAACATCCATGTTGCAGCACCTCACACACGACTTATTACATTCGAACCTTTTTCCTCGCACCTCACTCTCTCCATCAATTATTAAATAAGTCCTGCTTGCCAGTAAGACTGAAAAATTAATGTGGGCTAGAATAGTTAGGTGAGGTTTCGGGAATGAGGATGAGGATGGGTCCAGGGATGATGGATGGGGAGGTGGGGATCATCACAGCATCATAGGAAAGGAAACAGTTACTGGCTAGACAAGAAGAGACTTTTCATGCAGAGGGGATGGAAAGGTGATGAGTTGCTACACAGTATGTAAGACTGCAGCACAGATGTGTTTTTGTCACAGTTTTGCTTTTGTTTTTATATGTTTAAAAAAAACCCAGTGATCTGAAGACTTCTATTGTCTGGTACAGGCAATGATCTCTGAGGAGTGCAGGAGAGCCTGTGCCAGGACACTTCTTGTCATCTTCACTAAACTGTGAGGAAGCTGAACTGATACTTTAAACTTTGTTCTCTTGTAGCTAAGTTTGGTTGCTGAAAAAGTCTCTAAATGAACTTTATTGATCACCAGCCAATGTGGCTAAAAGATTCCTAAAGAATTACAAAAGATAAATAAATACATTCCAAAAGCATGTATCTAATCCTAATCACGATTGTTTTCTAACCTTAAGATAGAAATTTTTGATTGGGAAAAAAGTTTTTTTGGTTTTCTCTTTTTTTTATTAAAGATTATTTGTAACAAATTTGCAACAACAAGCTACAAAGGGAAGACTGGCAAAGCTATCCAGGGTGTACCCCGCCTTTTGACCAAAGACTGCTGGGATAGGCTCCAGCTTCCCCGCGACCCTTCATCGGACTAAGTGGTTAGGATAATGAATGAATGACTGAATGTCTATTATAAAAATTAAAAAATAATTGCTGGACCTGGCTGGTGGGGACAGAAAAAAGGATAAAGAGTGAACAGAAGTGAAAAGGATGGAGAGTAAAGAAAGAAGGCATGAAGCTACACCAGACAGAAGCTAATAGCTCATTAACACAAACATGAACACCAGATAACAGACTGCTACACCGTTACAGAAACACAGAGAGAATATCCGACCACGTCATTTGCAGGACAACAAAGCTCCTAGAAGTGACAGAAAGCTGAAGAAGAAACACACAGAAACCTAAACCAAAATAGCTCATCGTCTATGAACCAGGGGAGTCCAAAGTCAGTCCTCGAGGGCTGCCGTCCTGCAGGTTTTTAATGTATTCCTGCTCCAACGCACCTGACTTATATTAAAAGGATCCAACAGCCAATGAAGTTATGCACAATGATTAATTTGAGTCCGGTGTGTCGGGACAGGGTGCATGGAAAACCTGCTGGCCCTTGCAGACTACAGCTGGACACCCCTGATATAAACCCAGAGGACAATGCAGTGGCTGAGTCAGCGTGCAGAATGTGGGGAATGAAGAGTGTTCAGTACATCCAGCCATCTATTATGATGAGCGACCGTGTCATGAGGACACGTGGGAGTAAGAGATCAAGCTTCAAATACCCAAGTAATGCTCGGAATAAGATGCCAAACACAAAGGCAGTTAATGAGGAAATCAAAGAGCAAGGAGGCGGTTTAACCCTTTTCTTTTAATGCGGATGTGAGATCACTGGCAAATAAAGTGGATGAGCTAGGATCACTAATTAACACACAATACGAATATTAGTAATGCAATTTGACATTTTTCATTGAGACATGACCACAGTCTCCAGTCTATGCAGCTTCACACTATCTGGGCAGAAAGACATCAGACAGGGTGGTGAGGCAGAGGAAGAGGGAGTGCAGTGCTTGTTAAAAACAGATGGTGTACTCCAGAGAAGGATCATCGCTGCGCTCCTGACACTGAACTGTTGACTACGAGGTTTCATCAATGTTAACAACCAGGAGCATTCACCTGCTGATGCTGCACGTGAAATTCATCAGCTATTTTTTTTCTGCTGAGCCACATGTGTGTCATCTCTGGAGATTTCAACACACTTTTCCTCTAACTTCCCAACAGTTTGTCAAATGATTTCTTGTTGTATTTATTTAATAGTTGACTTTCTTTAATATTTGTCATTATTTCATTCATTCATTAAAGGGGTGCTATTATGGTATTTGGAGTTTTCTGAGCTTTCTACAGAGTTACAGTGTTGAATCCTCATCAGACATGTGAACGACACTGTTTTTTATCACCTAAACGCATGTTTGAGTCTGTGTATGAGCTCCAGCACTCTCTCCGTTTGGTTCCCATGGCGACGTAAAACGCGTCGTTTTAGAGAGTTTTTTCTACTTGGAAATCCTTGTGACGTCCCGGGGGATACGGTTCGGTGATTGGTTACCTTCTACTGGTTAACAAGGGCATGTACAAATACATCAGGCGGGTGGAAAACGTGGGATAAAGTTATTTCCAACGATGGCTGGTGAGTTTACCAAAGAGAGACATCCTGCTGCATTCGTTGCTGTGGGTTGCTGTTTTCCACTTTGTTTTCAGGCTCTGATTCAGGTTCCAACATGTAGGGCTGTATGATATGTGTTGACATTGTATTTAGTTTTTTTATTGAGTTCATATTAGCCTAATCCTTCTGTTTATAAGATGTTACAATGACGGCGAAAGCAGGTGCGGTGCGCGCTCCCGATGTAGTGCAGTGGCGGGAGGCGGGGCTTAATGTGGAAGAGTCTCAATCCACTCGTTTTGCCCGCAGGCTGATCTGACAGCCTACGGAGACGGTCGGACTGAAGTAAATAAAGCGATTTGTGACAATAACTCGATCAATCCCAGCCCTTCTGGGCTCAGAAATAAAAATAAATTAGCCTGCAATGCACATAATAGTTCCACTTTAAGTTTCTTAGCAGCTTAACAGAAAGAGAACACCTTGTAGAGAGAGAGAAAAAAAGAGAGCTAGAAAGAGAAAGAAGGAAAAAACAGACATTATCATAAATGTATGCATATACACCCATACGCATTTGCCTATATAGACGCAAGTACCGACATATTCACACACATAGACACAAACAGGCCAATCTTAGATTCTTATTCCCCCTGCAGAGGACGAGACTATCAAGTGTCAAGAGCACCATAAACTATCAGGTTAAACATTGATGGGAGACAAAGAAAACAAGTTGCTGTTAGTGAATAATCCTGCATACAACTCAGTGACTGTGTCACATGCAGAACATACAGAGTGGAACGTGTTCAGAGAAGAGTGATCATGCCAATGTGACCCCGCCCACACAAAGGCAAGAAGGAGGCCAGGAGGACCCCGAGACCCAGCCACCAGGTAAAGTTCTGGTACTGGTTTATTCTCTGTCCAGCTGAAAAATGTGGCTTGCACAGCGTTGGCTTGGTTCTGAACAGGAAGGGGAAGGGTTAAAAAATATCAGCATACAGCTGGCAAAGCAACAGTCGAGTCACAGGTAATGAAAAACAACCCTATCAATTCCCTGCTGATACATCACACTCTTTTTGCAGAAGCTGTGAGGCTGTAAAAATCTTAATGCATTTTTAAGCCACTCTGTATTAGATGTGCTTGATAAAATGCCAAAATATCGAATTTACAGTCTGCACAGTGAAGCGTAGTATAAGACGGAGAAACAAGTTTTTGATTTGGGGTTTCTGCGATATGAGACATAAAAAGCAAAACATTAAAAACTTTAAAAAAAAACAAAAAAAACCCAGCTACAATATGGCTTTGCATTATGGATGCTCTGCATCTATGATTTCAAGCCGTCACTGGCATTTGATGATCAACTGCTCGACTTCCTAGAAAAACAAAACCCTGCATCACGTACAGTTTATACTGTATATCTCTGACGATAGTAAACTAAAAGTGTGTGTTTCTAGTGTTGATTTCCTCTGGGATGTGTAGTCTGTATCCTCCTTTTCACAGCACGCTCTTATTATTATTCATCCATTTAAATACGCAAGGGACTCGCTCAGTAAAGCACAATATAACGCTATTGGCAACTGCTCTGGAGACTGGTGGAAGATAAATGGCCCTCTCACTGTCAGTTTGATGGCAGTTGCAGAGACAGGGGAGTATTTTCTTTATTTACTTCCATCATCCAGACTTTCTCCTGTTTCCCTGACCTTATAGATTATCGTTGCACTGTGAAAGACATTGACAACCTAAATGTAAAGAAGCCAAATAATTGTTATTAGAGGTGAGGTCTTTTTAAAAACAGCTGTGTTTCAGTGCAGAAGCTGCATATTTAGACAGGTGCATTGCACTGTCTGCACGCCGAGTCCTGCAGGAGCAGAGAGGAGAGCAGCCTGAGAGAACCCGGAGGGGACTGGACGGCATTGGATGAGGCTGTGTGGAGCGCCAGCAGCAGTGTGTGTTGTAGAGGGGACAGACCCAGACCCAACTACTCCGCCATACCATCACCATATGGCTGTGGTTTCTCAGGCAGCCCTCTCCGCTACTCCCCCTCCCCTCTCCTAGGAGTCCCTGCCAGCCAGAAGAGGCAGAGATCCAACTTAGAGTATGATGATTCAAAAGAACACAAGAAAATTAAAAAAAAAAAAAAAAAAAAAAAGACAGAACAAACACACAAAAAGAAGTTTTTAACGTCATATGAGCTGTTTGGTTACTATAAACTTACAAACATGTAAAAAGACTCAATGCCATCAGTGTGAAACTTATAGTTTTTATTATTAATACTCAACACTTCATTTTGTTCATCATGTACAAAGAGAAAGAATAGTCTTATTTCAGCACTTATAATTGTAGATATCAGCATTATCCTTATTAGAAGTACCTTAATGATGTTTTTTTTTTCCTTTTTTGCAATTTTTGTCATGACATGGTTAAATTTATTATTGAGATTACCTTGATTGTTTCCATACAAAAAAAAAAAAAGGAGAAGAAGTGAAGGTAAATATTTTCCCCGGTATTCAGTATTTACATACTGTACAATTATTTGTTTTTATGTGGTTTTTTTTTTTCTGTTTGTATGGTGTAAAAATTTTGGTATAATTTCAAAGAAAAGGGCCACAAAAAGAGAAAAGAATGGCCAAGAATAGTATTCTGTATATCATTATGTATACAAGTGTTACTATTTATATGGTACATTTTTGTCACCCACAGTTAATCGAAACAGCTTCTGGAGCTTCAGTGAGGAGTTTTCATTTAACCTGTCCACCTTGTGAAATACATTTAATAGCAACCCCTTATGTGATTTTCGCCCAGACTAGTCAATCCATTCCCAATAAAGAGTGATGATGATGGAAAACAGTAGTATTAACAAACAAAGCTATACATGATTTAGTAGAAAAGTTTGTGTGCATCAATATGAAGCAGTATCGATACATAATATACACACACACAAAGACGTAGGTGAGCAATAATCTGGTGAAAGGAGTCAGGAATTACGCACTGCTTAATATTTTAGTTATGTAATATCTTCAGCTAATTCATCCTGACAGCTGAAAATACTGAAGATTACTTTTGTCCCTGCAGCTGACCAGGCTGCAACGTTAGCTGGTCCCATGTGCCGGTATTCCCGATGGGAAAACACGTCTCCATCCTCCACCTTCAAGAAGTTCTCGTCCCCTAAACTGAACTAAAAGAAGCAAAAAGTAACTCAGTGTTTAGCCCTGCATGAACAAATATGTTGTGGCATGCTTGTTTGCAGTGAGTGGAGCCCGGGACCAGTTTGGCCTTGAGGGAACTAAAGAGTCCCAACAAGCCTTCTTTCCTCCTCATCATCATGCTGGTTGCAGAGCAGCTGGAAGTGGAGGGCACTGGATCTGACATTTCAACCAGAGTCAAATTCACCCCTATTTCACAACCCAGGACTAAACTAGCCCAAGCTAACCTTACAATACCAAAACAAAACAGACAAATAAGCCAATATATTGGCAAATTCAGTGCAGTACAATATGAGCAGTTCCAGTTTGGTCAGGCCATTTATTGCAAATAAGGGGAATAATTTGGGCTCTTTGTGAAAAGAATATGGAGAACCAGCAGAATTTATGCGCACATGGTTACATTTTTCACTTTTACGATCAACCCTGTGGACGTGAAAGCAGCTGGGGAGCAAAAACAGGATGAATTTCTTCTCTCAGGATGGAGGAGAAGATTACACAGACTTATTGGAATTAGTGCAATGGAAAATAGGAATGAGGAAATCATTTCTGACTGCATGGGGACAAAAATTGCATATGCACACGACAGATTACAAATGATATTTCATCTCTCACTTTGAAAGAGAGAGAAAGAGAGACAGCGCACAAAGCTGAGCAAAATAAATGAGAATCCAAAGCATTTAAAGGTTTTCAGCAGTCAAATAACACAGTTTAGTCACACAGTATGTGAGTTTATACACAGCAACAGCAGCTGTTCCTGTGAGAAATGGCGGCGCAAACGTTTCACCTTTTTTAAAAAGGGGTTGCACAAATGCATTTCAGCCTCGGCTCTTCTCACTTTCCCCCCCAAATTTGTGCTGAAATCTTCAGCAACATCAACAAAAAAGCAACAGTGGGAAATGTTCCGTGTGCATGTAAATGTGCGTGTGTGTAGATATTATATATATTAGTCTTCCTTTACCACAGTGATGTCTATCCCAAACACAGAGAGGGAACAGGATAGGCCCGGGCTGACGATGGCTCTAAATTCTGTGTGCAATCACCATTAGAGCCCAGGTCAAAAATGGGCAACAAAAAAAAAAAAAACACAAAGTTGTTTTTTTTTTTTTTTCTATAACAAGGATCGCTGCTTAAAATGAAGGATCACAATATACTGCCTCTATATGCAAATATCATCTCTGTATACATGTAATATTGTATTACATAAATGTGTAGATAATTGGATTTATCTCAAAAAGCATGAAGACTAGCTTACCTTAAAAAGAGAGAATCTAACACAATTCAAGGGAAACTTAACAAAGACTGCTAAAACTAAACTTTCCCCTTTTAATCACCAAACGTCTACACCTACAGTAAAATTATCCTCAATTTCCAACACTTTAGTCAAAATAAGAAAAAGCATAATTCTTAACATAATCTGTATACCGATTGTAAACTATTATAATTAAGCAAACATGAGATTTAAAGAAAAAGAGCTTCAATTATATCACTTATTAGTAATATTTGTGTCTTAACTATATTTTTGCATATTTTTTGTTCAGGTATTTTTTTTCTTTTTATGAGTTTTTATCGTTTTGTTTATTTCTTAAATTGTTGTAAAACATATTGAAAGTTACATCCTGTCTGTCTGTTTACTGTACAAAGTGAAAAGGTTTTTTTCTTTAAATATATTATTTACAAGGAAAAGGTTGAACGTACTAATGCTGACACTGATTGATGCTCTCACCAAAGTCTTCTCGTTCTTATTTCCTTGTCACAGCCTCCTTCTCCTTCCCGAAACACCTCGCTGTTAATGGTTGACCTGAACTCTCACAATGTGTGCGTATAAAAAATTCCAGAGATCCCAATCTATTTATTAGGAGAGCCATGGGGGTGTGTGGGAGGGTGGATGAATCTGATTTAAGGCTAACTCGATCAATCTCCATCGGACGGTTTTATCTGTGGAGCGAGGGAGGAGAGACAAGAGAAAGAGAGACAGCGCTTACCATTAAAGAATGATTTGGTTTGTCTCCACACAACTTATTACATGGGTAGATTTGGGTATAAGATAGTGGTCAGCGACGACAACGATCACATTCCACATATTCTGGCGGCTCCCTCCTCCAGCCAGCCCTCCTGCGCCATCTCCAGCAGCCCTTGAACTTCTGACACCAAACTTATCAACAATCAAACCTTCAAATAACTAATAGAGGCCTCTCTGTTCTGTACATGATGAGTCAGGAGGTGTCGGGGGGGGGGGGGGGGGGGGGGGTCAGGAGTGATGGGACGATAAGGCATGTCTACTAAGTGCCTGAATCTACATGTAGTAAAAAGTCCTGTGCAATAAATGAGGCCTCTGCAGCTAAAAAGACTATCTACATCAGTCCGCGTTAAAAGCAACCTTTTCGCCTTCCCGTTTGAGAGGCCTCCACGACTCGAGCTGCTATCAGCGTCGTTGTCGTGGGACAGCAACGCTTCTCCTCCACGTTGTTTACCGAGCGTTTCTCCTACGTTAAGTGACAGTGCATAATATTATTCTTACACAATGTCCAAAGCGCTCCGTGTGAACCTCTCCGACTGCTTACGTGGGCTGAAAGTAATGCCTTCGACAAGGTACAAGTGAGAGGCTGAAAAAGTAAGTGCCTGGTGAGTGTCGTTATGTAACCTGAATAAAAGAAGTGGCCTGAAAGGCTGCCATGTTGTGATCTGACACACATCAATCTATCGGTAACAGTGAAACATCCTGAATACGGTTAGATCATAAAACACTGCCCATACCTGACATATGAAATATAATTTTTTCTTTTTTTTTTTATTTACGAAGGTATAAAAGATCTTAAACGGCATCCTGGATTGAAACCATCGGCAGCAGCCTGCTGTCAAATTTCTGCTGCGGTTTTGGCTCATATGTGACGAGAACACCGAGCAGCCTGAAAGCGTGCGGATGCGTCCCGGTGCTGCCGCTTGTGGACTGCAGGGCATTTCCACCGGAGACCATTAAGGCACGTCCTTCCTCCCAGCAGCTTCAGCTTCCGACGAAAACATCGTTGTTCACAGTAACACAAGTTCAGACTGACATAAACCCCCCCTAAAAACAGACTTAAAAAAAAAAAACAAAAAAAAAAAACCCTGTGTTTAAGCATGTGTGGCTTGACTTGCAATGTCTTTGAACATCAAGTTCTCACAGCTCCAAAATGTCTCTGAGAGTCAACTTTTCCAAGAAGAGCAAATGAATGGATGGACATGGAGTAAGATACTCTACAGAAAACAGCAACATGAGTAAAGGACTCAGTCTTTCTGGATTTTAGGTTGAAGTAAGAACAACTTTTCCTGCTGCCAAACAGGAGCAGACAGAACGAACTACCAATACTAAGAGAGCAGTGAAATATTATACCAGCGGAATGAAAAATGAGAAAAAAAAACAACAACTTACTGATATCAAAGCGGTGTTACCACAATCAGCTTTAACATCTTTGTTATTCACAAAGTTATTGTTGTTCTTATACCCTGTTTTTCTATAAGAATATCTTATTATCATTCATGATTGTATTTCTCATAGCAAACGATATCAGCTCTTTAGTCATCGGGGATGAGGAGGAGGAGGAGTGGGATGGGTACGGGGCAAAGAGAGAGATGCACAGGCCAGGCTGTGTCGTGCTTATTTGGTCAATGTGACAATATCGACGGTCCGCGGTGACACGGGGGCAGATGGGCATTTCGCTCCGGTCTCCGCTCTCGCCGTTTCCTCACCAGCGCTCAGCGGGAGTCCTCTGACTGCCGCCGCATCACGCCACACAGCCTGCAGCAAGCTAAGATGAGGTGTTGCATCATTACATTAGCAAAACTTCGACCGCAGTGCTGGAGGAAATGATGGACTGAGGGGAGTTTGAGGGATTTGGGGGGATTTTTGTTGACAAGAAAGGGTAGCTTTGGCCATTTTTTGAGAGAGGGTAAGCATCCCACACCTCCTCAGGGAATCCTGATTTTTAATTAACCAACATTTCCTTTCAGAACTAAGACTTTCCCTTCCTTCTTACACACCAGCCTTCACCTTTCAGCTCATCTTTGTCAAACACTGACTTGAGCTGCATGTCGTCTTAAAAAAAATCACCACTGATATCCTAGCGCTTCACAACCTCCTCCTCTTCCTCCCCGCTGTCTTTTACACATCAGACTCAATGCTGGAAAGCTTTTCGTACACATGGCCATTGCTTCCATTGAAGGGACGTGGGGGGCCGACTCCCAACAAGGAGCCGTGATGGTTCATTCCACCGAGGCTGAGCTCTTTTGGGAACCGCGGGGCCACGGAGGACATGACCCCCGCCGTGGCAGACGCTGGCAGGTACGACGTTGCACTCATCTGGCCCCTGAAGTCACTTCGGCTGTTTTTGGCAACTTGTTGCTGCTGCTGTTGCTTTGACATGTAATATTGTTTGGCTCCATGCATCAGACACTGGTCATCGCCAAAGGTGGGTATAAAGGGGTTTTGGTTTACCCGGTCAGGGTAAAGAGATTTGGATAAAGAGAAAGCTGCCCCACCTCCTCCTTCCATCAAAGACCTGTCTCTTATGTCTCTTTCTCCGATGGAGCGGCGGTGAAGGCCCTCGCCGCCTCTGAAGAGGCCAAAAGGTGAGCCTGGTCCTTTTCGACTCTCACCCCCATAAAACAATGGGTCTCTGTCTCTTTCCCTTTCTCTCTCCGAGCCCCCGTGGCGCTCAAATATGTGCGCAAACGGGCTGTTACCTTCCATGTAGCGTTCCTTCTCCTTTAAGCTAACACTTCTGGGTGGGGGCAGCATTCCACCCATACCTGCTCCGCTCATCCCTCCTCCTAAACCTCCCATCAAACTTCCCATCCCACCTGTGTCCTCTTTCTGAAGGTCAACAAATGCGTCGTATGAGTGCTGCCGCCTCAGTTGCTTGGCTCCGCTCTTCCTCCTCTGCTGGGCCTGAGATTGAGACTGGGGGCCGCCTAGGCCCATACCTCCCACTCCCCCCCCACCTTTCCCTCCCCCCATCTGTTCCGAGAGGTGGTTGTTGTCCTCGCTGATATCGTAGAGGTTTCCTGTCTTTTTACAGCCTTCACAGCGCATGCAGGTCGCAGAGCTGGGGCGGCTGTTGCCTCCACCTCCTGATGAGCCACAGCTGATGCCACCACCATACCCGCCACCCCCTCCATGCATGGACATCTGCATGCCCCCTCCGCCCCCACTCGCCCGACAGTTCCTGCATTCCCACTCCCCCCCTGCCAATCCAGATCCTCCCCCGCTCTTTGAATCTGTCTTTTTGGGTTTGCTCTTCAGGAAGTCATCCACTGGTACCAAGGAGGTGCAGGCTCCAATTCCCCCGTCTCTGCTCCCGGGACCTTCAGTCAAGTCCACGTGTTCCCATTGAGGGACGCCCTCTTTGGGACGAAACTGGTCCAAATAAAAGTCCCTGACGCTCTCCTTCTCTCTGAAAAGATAAGAGTTTCCATCATTGTTTCCTCCTCCGCCTCCCCCACCACCTCTTTTCCGTTCGGAGGGAAAAAGTGGCGGGGAGGAAGAGCGGTGGCCATGGTAGTGGTGGTGGTTGATGTGGTATGGTTTCCGCCTGTAGCCCAGCTCAATCTCGTCCAGCTCCCGTCTGGACTTTGCAGAGGCCGGCCTCTTTTTCAAGCTATCGCGATACTGTTTGCGCTTCTTGGCGTTACCCTCCAGGTTTCCGTAAGTCACCGTGTGCGTGGAAATGTCCGACACATCCGAACGTATATTCCCATCATCTTCTCCTCTCCCTCCGCAGTAGCTGTGTCCCGGGATGTATGTGGAGCTAGAGGCACCTCCTTTAAAGGAGAACTTCCCATATAAGTCAGGCAGACCGCCCTTGAAGCCCTGGCTTGAGGGAGGGGTCTGCCCAGACAGCAGGTCAAACTTGCTCATGTTCCTGTGGGTCAGTGCTGAGCAGGGCTGGGTGGTAAAGATGGGGGCAACCCCTCCACCCAGGCTATCACAGTCAAACATGCCGCCTTCCAGGGAACTAGCACTGCCCAAACTATGGGGCCGGTTTTGAGGAGGGCCACTTAGGCCTAGCGTTGAGCCATGGTGGTGTAGGTAGTGGTCCTGGTACAAATTACTGTCCTTCATGTGGATGTTGCCAAACGTCCTCTCCACCTCACTGATGTAGTCGCTAAACATGTTGTCTTCTGGCATATAAGGAGGCTTACAGTCCGAGTGACCCGCCAAGCTGCGCCTGTGCTCAGAGATGTCATAAACAGAGGAGTCACGGCGGATGAAATCCAGGGCGCTGTGCGGTGAGCCATTCACCCCTGACAGGGAAGCCATGTTCTTGGCGGTGCGTAAGAGGCGCATAATATTGGAATGGGTGTTGTTCATAGTGGCTGATGGGGAGTTCAATGCAGAGCTGCTCTTTTCCTCAATCTGGACCCCATGGATGCAGCTGTATATGCCCTGTGTGGGAGAAAGAAAAGTGTTTAAAGAGGGAAGACTTCAAACACTTCATGTTCATCAGTACAAGCTGGTGCACCAAGCTGGTGTTTACTGTCTGACATTTCAAAAACATTTATGATTTTACGTCATGTCCATCATGTTTACACACTGGCTTTGAATATTTTCCCCAAAATTTTGATAAAATTAGATTTTCTTTTTATTTATTTTTGTTTTGATGGTTAAAAGCTACTATTCATGCAAACATCAAAAGGTAGTTTCTTTCTAAATGACTAATGGTCTGATTCTTATGTGTGATTCCAGTATTGCCAGAAGGGTATCAAACCGGACCACAGAAATAACTCAATAGTTTAAATCCTATAGGAAAATTCTGCAACTTTTCTGAAAAAATCTTTTAAAACAACTTGCAAAACTGAAGTAACACATATTATTGAAAGATAGATATATTAATAATATTCCAATGGACTGCAGTGCACCATATATGACTTTGCAGAAAATAGATTAAAAAATTGTTTTTAGTAAATGTTTTCCTTTACATATCTAAAAAAAAAAAAAATTACATTTTCCACTTGGTGACTTCTTTTTTTTTTTTTTTTTTTTTTTTTAAAAAGCACTTAAATGCAAATCAAATAGTTGTACAACTTAAGTTGATTTTATTTTGTTGTAGTGAAAGTGAACACATCCTGTGCAGAAACGGCGCACCAAATCTGCCGCTTCTCTGCTAATGTGTCACTTTTCTTTCATCTCTGTGGAAGTACAAGAGGACGCAGACATCACAGTGCAGCTAACATGGCGACTATAAATAAGACGATGGACTAGTTATAATGCACTGAAACAGAAGTCATCACTGACTTCTGCTAAAGTTAGTTATTAAACTGCATTTAATGCACAATTCACTCTTCAGCCTTATTATGTTTTAGTAACCAAGACGACAAAGTTGGAAGAGTATTTTTGTGTTGCTGTTGTGTGTAGTAACAGCAAATGTTATTAGACTATGTCGTTTATAGACAGTAAAGTTGTTTATAGTCGATTGTGAGACAAAGTGCAAGTGAGCAAACAGTAAGAAGGTTCAGAGAGAATATTGTGGTTCAATGGCAGATGATTGATAAGGACAGAGGGAGTGTAAAAAAAAAACCTTCAGACCCACTGGTCAATACCTTTAATCAATGTGATTAGAATTCAGCTCAACAATTTTCTCCAGCAGTTATTAAGCGCCTCAGTTTCACAAGCCCTCAGTGTCCGCAGCACAACTCCTATCACACACCGAGCTGAGCTGTGCACTGACAAAAAGATAAACGGCTCCATTTGCATTCGGTGATGTACGATACAATATTCAGATAAAAATGGATGTTGAGCACACAGCAAACCAGGCATGACAGATGAGGGCCGTAAAGGAGCGGATCAATTCCTGACAGTGATTTTATTCCCCCTTTCCTGGACATCTGCAGATGGCCATGGAAATAAAGGGCCACTTGGGTGCGCTGTTAAAGATGGGGGTCAAAGATCGGCTGACCTGATAGCTGGGACGGGGGGGGGGGTTACATGGCCGTCAAATCTGTGCTCATCCCGGCTTCCTCCTTTTATCCACTAACATGACTATTTGACCCTCTGCTCTCCAGTCCCCAGACACTTGTTTCTAGTAATTAATTAGACTGTGCAGTACAAGGCTTTATCCTACGTACTAATTCTATAGATAATGTTATTACTTCTTTTAATTTCACACTCTGTTAATGGTGAGGGCTGTAAAGGCTTCGCATTAATTAAAGCTTGACAGGTAAATAAGAAAAATTACAGGATTCAAGAAAGAACTGAAGTTTTGGACAAATGAACCTGTCTAGATAATGATATTTTAAGCTTTTACCACTCAAAACTTCCCTTGTCCAGCTCATTTGTGTCATCTGGCAGTTTATGTAATTTATCATCACTCCGTTTCTTCTTCTGATTACACTCCACCTGCTAATGAAGCTGTCTCATCTTCCCTCTCAGAGCATCGCAGACAAAAAAGAAGAGAATATAAGCATTGCTCCCTCAGTTTATACAGTTTTAATGGGTGAAGTTTGACAGCAATATTAGAATAAATATTCTTTTAAAAATGAAATAGCAGGGGATCATGCCGATTTAGAGATGCCTAACAAATAACTCGCTGCTCCCAAATGTATAAAAAACTACGTTTAGCAGCTCATAATTTAATACACTCTCAGCAAGTGTGGCGTTTGCAGAAGCTGTTATGTGAAAACAAATGAAGTTATGATGTGGGGAGAGAGCTGTGAAAAGCTGAACAATTAAACCTCTAATGCATTTATTGTTCTAAAGTCATTAGAGTTTTTTTGTTCTTTTTTTTTAAATCAATATAACTAATTTGTTTCAGTGTTGCAGGTGGGACCTGGAGGAGCAGGTAGCCGAGGGAGAGCCGCTCGAGAAAGCAAAGCCTCAGAGGGAGGGAAGCCATAACAGAGGCCACGTGACTCATGCCAACCATGACAAATGTCTCAATTTTTACACCGCTGAGCTTAAATGTTAATTGCTGCAATAACTATAAGCTTTATTGGATTATGCTTTGAAATAATAATAATAGCTAAAAAAAAACAACAAAAAAAAACAAAGAAAAGCAAAAAAAAAAAAAAAAAAAAACAGCTGAAAAAGACGAGGAAAAAAAATAAAAGGAAGAAATGGCTGGAGTGAGAAAATAAAAAGGAGATGATGCAACGTTTCGGTTGAGTAAAAACTGTAAACAGTCATCTCCACCTCGCTGTTTCTCCATTCCCCTGATGCTACATATGCAAATGACCTCCTTCTACGAGTGTTTCCCCTGAATATTTGATCATTTTGAATCATTTGGCTGCATCTACGGACACGCTGGTTCAATTATTTTGTCACGTCGCAGCAAAGACAGACGTAATTTCTGCAAACCAGCTCAATCGCTGAATGTTACACAAAGTTTAACTGGCTTCTGATCCAGTCTCTATACAGATTATAACCATCCAATAATAATCCAAAGGAGCGACACGCAGCCGTCTTTGGAAATGAGAAGTCAACTGGCTTTTTCAGCCAATGTTAACTTTTTCAAGTTAATATAAAAAAAAAAAGAAAAAAAAGAAAAGTAGGGCAGTTGATTTTTTTTTCTCCTTTTTGCCGTTTTTCACACTGCTTTGCTTTCTTGGCAGAAGCCGCCCCGCCGAGCCAGCAGCACATCAAATGGAGGGAGCGAGCAGCAATGTGTGGCTCCTCTGCTGTAAATTAGCCACGTGGTCTGGCCTGCAGCGGTTCACCTTCAGAGGCAGGCAGTGAATTACACCAGAGCCACGTCAAAACAATTGGAATGCAAATCAAACACCTTGGAGTGACTTTGCTCTCCTGGGATCTGGTAATCTACCCTCGCTGGTTCTGTGGCTGATTTTCTTTTCTTTTCCTTTTTTTTTTTTCGTTGAGTGAAATATCGATTTCAGCTCAACATTTTGTAAATGTTTACCTCGTGGGCACGAGAAAAGGCCCAAGCATCACTACAGAAAAAAAAAAAAAGGCAGCTCATTTATCTGAGTATGCTTTGGCAGCGAGAGCTCTGTTAGGCAGGATTTGTGTTTATTTTAGCAGCAAGTGTAAAAAAGAAAGGGTAAGTCATTGTTATTTAAAAGGGATTTGTGGGGGACAGTAGGGCTGCTTCTTCATTTTAGAGGCCTGTATGGTAGTGGTTTGAAATGTTAGCTCCAATAAGCTGCTCTGCCTTAAAAAACAGAATTTATCAGTGTCTTCAACCCTCTCTATATTTTAAAGTCCTGCAGTAAATAATACAACATGGTTATATTTATGATTTAGCAGCTTGTTTTGACCTCGTCAGCGCGGTAAGTTTACAAGTCTGGAGTGCAGTGTTAATATTCTAGACCAGGGGTGTCAAACTGCAGTCCTCGAGGGCCGGTGTCCTGCAGGTTTTTGTTGTCTCCATGCTCCAACACACCTGACCAAAATTAATATATAGGTTGACAAGAAGCTCCTGGATTTGATTTGAATCCGCTGTGTTGGTGCAGGGAAACAACAAAAACCTGCCGGATACCGGCCCTCGAGGACTGCAGTTTGACACCCCTGGTCTAGACCCTTTTGTCCCCACCCTTCTCTCACCCTGCTGATGGTGAAGACGAAGCCGGGCCGACCAGAGCAGACACCCATGAAGCAGAAGCGCAGCTGCCAGTAGAACCAGTGCTCGCAAATGAAGGTGATGAGTGACAGAGCCATGGCAGCGCCCAGCATGTAGAAGACCCCGGCCATGTTGTCCACGTCCAGCTGGCTGGACATCACCTCGTTCTTCTCGTGGTGGCAGATCCCCGTCAACCACAGGGACTCCAGCTCCTCCATCTCACCTGGATGGAAGATATGGGATGACATTGAGGAGTGTGTGTGTGTGTGTGTGTGTGTGTGGGGGGGGGGGGGGGGGGGGGGGGAGTGGGCAGATTAGTGGGAGGACAAAAGCAGGGAGACAGTGAGAGGAGAAACAGATGGTGTGAAGGGGGAAGGAGAGATGGACGAGGGGCAGGAGGGGAAAGATGGAGGTAAGAATGAAAGATGCAGACAGTATTGTGGACAGAAAAGGAAGGTTGGGGGCACAATTATGATCCACAAAGATTTTTTTCCACACAGTAATGAATTAAACAAAGGGTGTGATACAGTGGGGTTGGATGTAAAAAATAAAACATAAAATATAGAGGAGGGATATGATGTAATAGCAGGATGGGTGTTTGAGGACACCAGGGATGGAGAGGATGATGCAACAAAAGATGAGAGGATGGGAAAGGGGGGTGGGGGGGTGTAAAGGGGTGGAAGGATGGTTAAAAGTGAACTCAAGCGCTGATCTTTACGGCACAGTAAGAAACACATCATCAGTCACATGTTAACACCAACCCTGTTTCCACTTCTCCCCGTGAACGATCGTCTGCAGGTGTCTGAAGACGATCCCCGAGTTTCTGCTCTGTTTGTGGGTCACCTTCTGTTTCATCACAAGCTGTTCTCCATCAAAGCCAACGGCGGCGCGACAGGCGTCGGTTAATTAAACGCACATTCAGCCGCGGTCGCTGCATGTCAGCACAACTCCTGCACCGCTGCAACTGGCTGGCCTCTGATGCCTCAACAAGCATCTCGGCAGCGTTTAAACAGGAGGAGAGGCGTTGCGTTTACAGGGAGATACGCGTTCATGAAGCTACAATTACTGTCCACCAGCTGGTATCTGCAGCCATTATGAAGCCCTTCTTACATGGGCGGCAGAGGGATTAAAGCAATGCTGACCCAATCCCACTTCCCACATTAAGTCTTCCTTATTGTTAAACTACCTTATTGTAGGGATAAGGTGTACCACATTTAATGGGAATCAAGAAGTAGTGATCATGTTGTCCTACAGTTGGGGCATTGGCGAACATTTGGATGACTTGAACAATACTAATCCTTGCACTTTCAAGGAAAAGCAGCACAATGGAAAAGCAAGGAGTTTTATTATTGTGTGGTTGGTCCGTCTCCTGCCTCTGCCCTCTTTTGGATGTGGCTTCCAGCTGCTGATTGATGGCTCATGCAGCCCACCTATGACCGCTGATTGCTTCCTCCTTAAAGCCTGGATCTGCTCTTCAGCTGGTGGAGTTTGTCTTTTTTCACACTAGTGATTAACTAAGTTCAAGCCTATGAAAGAAATGTGTATATTTTATCTTATATGTCTCCCTTTACGTGTTCCAAATCATAAGGTTTTAGAGATTTGTCCCTCTTCAAATGACTGGAAATCATTTATCATCAGTCAGTCCTGTGAGCGCTGTCATGGTTACCTGACAGGTAATGCAATGCAGGAAAAGCTTCGGGGTCAGAGCTTTAATTTAACTTCAGATCACTTTCCTAGTTCCCACCTGTGGATTCACCAGTTTGATCTTGTCCAGCTGTCTCTGCCAGATTCCCCTCCTCCCTATGCTAGCATAGCCTCAGCAGCTTTGACAGTATTTACCACTCAATAAATCCCTCTTAATTTGTAATCTGCCTCTCTATTTATTTATTAGTCACCGTCTTTTGGTTTCTCTCTTCTGTACAAAATACAATTGTGGTCTGATGCAGTGATCCTTAATCCTGGTCCTTGAAAGCCAGTGTCCTGCAGGCTTTAGAGGTTTTCCTAGTCCAAGTCCAAAATGTTGCAGCGGGGAAAACGTCACAAACCTGCAGGACATCAGCCGTTATGGAATAGAATTGAGGATCATAGCTCTTACAAATGACTTAAATACTGTAGTTTTTAAATCCAATACAACTTATTAATGTAAATACTTATCATTTCTTGTTTTTATACATTTTTATAAATGAACAACAAGTAGGTTTCTGGGAGGAACATGTGTGCAGTTCCCCCCGTGTCTGTTGGGGTTCTTTCTCCTTCCACAGTCCAAACACGTGATGTTAGGCTGATTTGTGTCTCTAAATTCGAGCAAGGAGTGAGTATGAGTCTGACTGGATGCCCCTCTATGTTGGTTTCTGTGACGGACTAGGAAGATGTCCAGACACCCAGCTTTGTGACCCTGCATTAAAATCATCCCATATCTCATAAAAACAAAGTTTGCTTTCTCAGGAAAACAAGATAAATTTTGCCATTATCAGGAGAAAACAAAGTTAAAAAACAAAAATGCCAGTATGGCCACTCTCGGCTTCCATCATAGACTGTATATAAAGAGATGGACGTAGCCTCTGTGACGTCACCCGTAGGTTTCTGAAGAGCTGAATTGAAGCTCGGTGGGCGGTTCCTACCATCACCATCTTGGCAGCATCATGCGCGTTGTCTCGCCCGGAAAATAAAAATATGGGCAAAGGGGTGGAGCTGAGAGGGCAGCGGTGAACATCATGGTGGACGATTGACATCGAGCGAACTCCGAGCTTTCTGTAGCTAAAAGCTAACCAAGCTAACCCCGAGATAACGGGAGCTAACCAGCTAACAGAGGTAAGTCACATTGTTAACCTGCTAAAAACCGCGGTTTTTCTACGTTCTTCTGACTTGAAGCCGAAGATTGGTACCTGTCAATCAAAAGGACACGCCCCTAAATATGCCGAACTTTGAGATTAAATTACTTTTAAATGGCGAGTTAGAAAAAAATTCACTCTCCCCACAGTTGTCATGGAGGTAAACCTGACCTATAAACCGAAAAGGGATTTTTGAACCAGGCTGTAAACATGTTTATTTCTGTTGTGAAGTTGGTCTTTTTAACATGGGAGTCTATGGGGATTTGCTCTGTTTTGCAGCCCCTAGTGGATGAAGGTGGAACTGCAGTTTTATGCACTTCTGCATCGCCTTCACTTTTTACCGCTGGAGGTTGCCGTTTGGTTTCCATTGAGTCAAGCAACAGGTTGGAACATTTGCTCCAGAAGAAATACTGACTTGAAAACTTTCCATTTACTGGAGAATCAGAAAAAAATTGGAGTTTTATTTTCAGGACAGCTGTGATATATTTTTTGCTCAGTTGCGTCAAACTACCCACACTCCCCTCAAGCCCTGATACCAAAGCACTGGGCTCTCCGCGTGAGCATGATCGCTTTCTGGGGCACCAGGAGTGGAGTGGATGGTGAGGCGTGGCAAAGTGACATTGAAATCCTGAGAGGGGGCGAGACAGGGCTGCTTGGTTCCTGTATTAATGCTGTTGCAGTGGCACAGGGGGGATGTTACTGTGAGCCGACCCATATTCATGTGAAGGAGGATACATAAGTGAGTCTCATAAAAGTTTTAAAGAATATTTTCATCAAATATGAAACTAATAAAACATATGATCACTAAGTATGAAAACAATCCACTCAGAAGAAATCAGATGGTATGTAGGCTGATAGAAATAAACGTTAAATAAATAATCAGAATCTCATTCAATACTTTTATCCCTTTATCTGCTGAACACACACACACGCACACACACACACACAGGCATTCTCATTTTCAGAGGGCTGACCCATATTCACATGTGCGCGCAAACACACGCGCATGCACATAAACTATCATGTAAAGTGTCGAAATACACCAGAAGCTATACTGGCACCCCTAACTGGGACACACTATAGTGGTCCCCCGGAGGGTCCCTGGTTCAGGATGCTCACAACATGCTGGACCACGTCCAAACAAGCTAGCTACTGCACACACACACACACACACACACACACACACACACACATGAACCTTCACACACACACACACACGCACAAAACTTCTATTCCATTTCCTAATTTTGCCAGTCGATGAATTTAACAAGCAGCAGTTGTCATGGCATTTTGATCCGAATGATGAAGAGTTGTTGGGAAACCATAAATCATACTGTAACGCTGTGCTTCATACAGTTAGGACGGACGTTGGGACATTTTTTCATTTTGTTTGCCACTCATTCAGAGACTCATTAATGCTTCGGTCTGAGGTGGAATGAAGTGAATTTCAAAAGCACAAACTCCGCAGAGAGTGAATAGCCTCCCATAAAAGGCGAGTAGGATCATAAAACAGAGGGTCTCCACAGCGGAGCTAAATCTCAATTTACATTCCTAGTAGCTGCGCTCCTCTCTTCTCCTCTGTTTGATATACTCCGTGTGAGAGTGGGATGACTGTACTTTTGACTTGCAGAGCCAGTTAGAGACAAATTCCTCAGAAAAAACTATGTTTTATTTTTTCTCTTCTCACTCATCATCTAAACTGCTGGAAATGTGCATGAAGCTCAAAGTGTCACTAGCTGTAGAAATCCTTTGTTCACATGGGGGGAAATGCAGTTCTGACTTTGAAAATTTAGATGTTTGCACATTTTTTGGTCTTCAGCGCCACTGCACATGCAGTCGGAAGAAAACAAGCCGAGATTTATATACAATAAGCCCTTGGAGTTATAGTTCTCACAGCGCATTGGGACCAACTTATGAGCTCGAAACATAAAAAAAAAATGCACCACCTCATCAGTCCAACGTGGTTGTACATCTGTAAAAGCCTAAGTTTGTGTGGCTGCTGGTGGCGCACACGTTGATTCACTGCTGATTGAACCAAAGGCGTGAAAGTAAAAGTATAAATATATGCTCAGCTTATATTTGATCACAATATTAAGTTCTCTGCACGTTGAGTTCATGTCCTGATCTCAGTCTGATTAATCTGAATAGAAAGCATCGGTTTCACATGAATACAAAAGATTTTTACAAGTAAAAAAAAACCAAAAAAAAAAAACCCAGATAATTTAACATATGTTGATTCATTTTTGTAATTAACCTCCAAACTTTGCTATTATAGGGTCTCACATCCAAAATGATTCATCTTTTATTTTTCTTTGCACTCAATCCCTTTTTTGTTTGTAATCAAATGAAGTGCAAAGGTTGCATTGTTACAGTGGATTGTATGCATGAAGAAGAATCTGTTTCGTGTCCCTACAGCAGAGCCTGAGGCCGTTCATGCAATATTGATGAGTAAATCAAGAGCCTCAAATTTGTTTTGAAAGGTAGATAATAGATTTTCACAACTAAGATCTGATTTCTACATGTTTGGTTCCTAATGACAACATTTACTCACCGTGTATTAAATGCTAACAAGAGGGAATGCTGCAGTATTTCTAAGAATGTATAAAGTGGAGTGATATGCATAGATATGCACGAGTTTTGCCTGACTTATTTATTAAAACTATCCTGTGTCCATCTGTTAGTTTACACAGCAGAAATTTAAAGAGGCATTTGAGATTAACCCTGTATGTGTTAACCTATCCTTATCTTGTCCTTTTCTAGTTTTTTTTCCGTTGTTTCCCATATTTAAGAAACGTTCCTAGTAAATTCATTGTTATCACCCCCAATAAAACCACGGCTTAAATAAGTTTTACTTTGATTTTTGCTTTAAGGTCAGGGAGAAATTGCAATCCGTTGCATTAGCTGGTGAAATACGGGTATCTGGCTGACTATCTGATGCATTTTTAAGTAATTAAAAATCTAATCACACCAGCACAGCTGTACTGTATGCATGACAGAGTCTATGCTCGCTGAGTGCATTAAACTATGCAGCGTCTATGCATAAAACAGCAGATGAAACTGCTCCCACGTCCCTCCTCCCTCTCACCGTCGCCAAAAAGCTGCAGGATGGCCAGGTCCACGTGTCTCTTCCAGAGCGACTCCTTCTGGATGGCGATGCCGTAGCCCGTGGTGGCAAAGATGTAGCCACTGCCGATGGTCACCAGCTTGCAGCCCTCATCTCTGCCGGCCATGTAGTTCAATACAGCTGCGTCATAAATGAAAGCATCCAATTTGCTGAAGAAACAGGGTGAGAGAGAGAAAGAGGGATAGACAGGTTACAATTAATTAACACTTAGAAGTCACACATCACAGTTACAACATTCCAATTAACCTGCTAAATAGCACTATGCCGCTGATAAGGGTAATAGACTTCCACTCGGTTTGCCAAAGACTGGAGCTGGCACGCAGCGTGGCAAAAAAGAAGGCTTGATGAAAACTGAAGAGGGGGAGTGAAAGTATTATTGGGGTTATTCAACTGCAATATGTCTGTATGAAGTAGACATAAACAAGGCACTTTTGCACTGGTTCGTTTTTTTTTTTTTTTTTTTAGAGTTTATCAGCTCTGTGCTGCTTCTGATTCCTTTAATCTGATTTATTTTATTCGTCAACACGTATTGAGAAAAGATTCAAAGATCTATAAATACATATCTATGTCAATAGCTACTCTCATTTATTTCTGTTCATTTTTCATGTTCATAGAAATTTACAAAATGAGTAAGATTTCCAAACATCAGTGGAGGAAAACACTTTCTCTTTCACCGACTTGGTCACAGAGGTGGTGGAAAGGATGGAGATACAATCACTTTGTTCAGAGCAGAGCAGCAATCATCTTCAGTACACAGTAACGTCTACTCAACTTAATTCAACTTAACTTTATTTATAAAGCCCTTTAAAACAACCAGATTTGCAACAAAGTGCTGTACACGATCAGCCCAAAACAAAAACAATATAAAACAGTTCAAATGCAAAAAATAACACAATAAAACAACAGGTCATACAAGAAATACGGAATTAAAACAATAAAATAAACTGAAGAAATAGTAAATAAAACCAATCATGAAAATAAACTAAAGCACACTGACTGGAACGTTGGGTTAAAGCCCAAGGAATAAAAATAGGTTTTAAGATAAGTGTTAAAAATGGACAGTGAGGAGGCTTGTCTAATATGGAGAGGAAGCTCATTCCACAGTTTTGGACCAGCAACAGAAAAAGCTCTGTCCCCTCTGAGCTTCCGTTTGGACCTCGGTACGTCCAGGATCAGCAGGTCAGCTGACCTGAGGCACCGGGCAGGAATGTGGGGGTGGAGGAGCTCAGGGAGGGAAGGAGGGGCTAAACCAGGTCTCTTTTAAACTTAACCAAGCAGCTGTTTTCCTCCCACCCTGAACTTAAATGAACAATTACTCAAATCAAAAGAAACTACAGTAGGAAAGCATCAAAGTATCAGCATGTGAATTACACACTGTCTTGGCCTTTCAGCTTGCTTCTGTGTGTTGCTGCAAGCATCCTACCACTGAAAAAAAACTTTATTATGTTGTCAAATGACAATTTTGTTTTTAGGTAATTACATGGTCACCAGCTGGCTTTCCATGTTATTTTAAGGTTACACTAAACTCATGCTACATTTCTTGGAAAGGTGCTCACCCGGACTTCAGACTCTGCAGAGCTTCGTTGACGTTTCTCTGATGAAACTTCGTCATGTACGAGTGCATTTCCGGGTAGTTGTTCCGAATATTTCTCTCAGTGCTCCCGTTGGGGACCGTGCCAAAACGAAACGGAGGGGAAAAGTCATTGGGACTCTGGAACTAAACACAGAAGAAGAAAAAAAAAAGCATGAAAAAAAAAGTTCACACCCACTCCACAGGATACAGGTGACAGAGCATCAAAAGAGACCCTCCGCCCTACCTTTTTGTCTGACAGACCAGTGACCTGGTCCACATATTCCTCCTGGATCATGAAAGCAGCCAGGTTGGCAGTGTAGGAGGCCAGGAAAATGACAGCGAAGAAGGCCCACACGGACACCATGATTTTACTGGTGGTGCCTTTGGGATTCTGTACTGGCACAGAGTTGTTGAAAACCAGACCCCACAGCAGCCAGATGGCTTTACCGATAGTGAAAGATGGGCCGTGAGGCTCTGGAAGAAACACGGTGAAAGACTTTTTAAGAATGTGACAATATTAGTTTCTAAAGCAGCCTTTAGTTTATCTCATTTATATTTAAGTAAGCATTACATATATGTCCTTATCAGTTTATTTAATCACAAGCTGCCGTTATGCTGTGATTAAGCAGTTGGTTCATAATGTCTGTGTGGGTGTGTGTAAGTGTGTGTGAGAGAGAGAGAGAGAAGGAGTGAGTGTGCAAGCTTGTGGGTGTATATTGTTGCATAGATGGAAAAACTCGACTTTATCTTGCCAAATATTTCTTTGTGAAGTTTGCCGGAAAGTTAGTTAAATGAATCAGGCAAAGGTTTTCCAACTCCAGAGTGAAGCCATCGACACATTATTGCATCAAATCCTTCGACCCCACAGATCCAGGTTTGCTTTTTCATGACAAACTCCTGCCGTGCAACAAGCAGAAGAAACAAAGAGGCCCGGGAGAAGCGTGCTGCAGGGAGCAGTACACCTTCTCTAGAAGATGATGAAAGGTGAGAGGAATGAGAAAAGAGAACCATTATCTATATATAGACACATCAGAGATCGACTTGTGGGAGATGTTGACTTTCTTTCTTTTTTTTTTTGTCATCTTTCTGGCTGCGGAGATCTAAGGCTAAACTACCCTCTTGCTGTCAGAGCTAACGCATGATTTTAGGAAATATGGAAATTTATGCAAATGACTTGCCCAACGTGAGTAAAGAAGCAGCAGAGGTTTGGTAAAAAAAAAAAAAAAAAAACAAAACCTGTGCATTAAGATACAATTGCACAAGATGAGAAGACAGCAGGATAGTGAGGAGGAGGAGGAGGAGGAGGAGGAGGAGGAGATGGGAATGAAGGCATTGGGTCAGTGAGGACGGTTGGTCTATATGTGGAGGCGGCCAGCGGTATGTTTGTGTCTGCATCTGTCGGTCTTTGTGCACAGCAAAAGGCAAGTTGCTCATCACAATGCAACCTTGTATCTTTACACAGAGAGCATCATCTGCAAAGCCCAGAGCAACCACATTTCTGGAGTGTTGCTCTTCATCTGATGCAGAAAGTTACCGCCCATCCCACTCCCTGCATACATCTGAAGACTTCACCTGCAAATGTCCTGTTTCGATACCCTCCAAAAAAAAAACTACATTTGATATAACTACATATGATACATTTCTGCACCATGTGATACAAAGCAGTGTGATACCATAAGACACAATATATGATTCAGCACCATATAATGCGATGTGATGCAGTACGATACGTAACAACATAATACAGTGTGATACAATGCAGTGTGATCTGATACAGTATGACGAGTCATGTGATACAGTTCCAAACAATGTGATGCAAGTCAATAAATTACAACATGATACAATGGGACACAATGCAATACAATACTATATGTTATGGTATGATACAACACTGTAGGATATGATGTGATGTAATGTGATGACATGACGGGATATGAAGATATGATGTTATATGATGCAATACGATACACTGTGATACAATGTGACGCAATGTGATATGATACAATAAGAAAGATGATAACAAATGATGCATTACAATGCAATTCTATCCATTTATCTTTGGCTAACCCTGATAATAAATGACACATTATTCCTAATGAAAAACAGAATTATGGATAGCTGATACAAATAATTCCTATCGAACAGGCGGCATCCCACAGATTTAGTTCAAAGTTTAATAGTTAACATCACAGAACGTATTAAGTGACTGAGTTTATATGGTGGACTTGGTCATTTCTCCCTGAAGGTAAAAGCTCACATCATGGTATAAAGGATTCATCTATCAATATCTTCCGATTTGACTGAGAAAAACAGCTCATAATATCAACCTGTGTGCTGTGAGCATGGACATTAAACCAGGGTCACTAAAACATCTTTATAATATAGCAAAAGATAAAAACCCTGTGTAATAAAGCTCATATTTTTACATTATTATGTGCATAGGTATTGTTTTCCCAACATTTTTAATTTAGTTAATAACTTTCACATATTGCTGAGGTATTATTTCTGTGGTGAATTCAACCTTAGCTTGCCCTTCCATCTGGTGTATTTTGAGTTGATTGAGGTTTGGAAGGCAACATGACTTGAATACTGGGATAGAAAGTGCCTGCATTTATTTACATCTATATCCTGAAACAGTTCACCCCCCCCCCCCCAGAAGGTTGTATGCTGGTGTCTATGTGTGTGTTTTTCCATGAGTTGAACTCAGGTTTCTCACCTCTGCCGTCAGCCAGACAGCGGTTGTAGCCCACAGGGCTGAAGTACTCGAATATAAACACAGCTACTGCTGACACCAGCAACAGCATCACGAACATCATCACCCACACATCCGCGCTGAAGGGCTCTGGAGGGAGGGGAGAGGGGAGGTGAAGGGACACAAGGGAGACGAGGGATTGGGAGGGAGGCAGACACAGATAAGGAAATCAGAGGACAGGGTAGAAGGGTTGTAAGGACGTAGAAGGTGGGGAAGAAACAAGGGACACGAGAAGAGAAGGAGGAAGAGTTTCCCTCGAGCGAAGGCGGCAGCGAGAAAGAGAAGATGAAGCGAGAGAAGAGAGGGTAAGGGAGATATGCAAATGTGGTGTGCCAGATTGAGAAGAGGAAGGAACCATCAGAGAATGAGGTAGGAGTGGGAGATATGAGAGGGCAAAGACGCAAGGAGCGACAAGAGAGGAAGAAATAAGCGGTTAGCCACATTATCCTGCACTCCAATGCACCTCCTCATTCTGCAGATGCACTGAAACCTGTGTCAGTTTCCAGAACCAAAGTAGTCTCTCACTTACGCCACAGATTCTTTGAACTATATCGCATTCAACTCAAAACATTTGGGGGGAAAAAAGCAATGGTATAGCTGCTGTTTTGTAAATATAAAAAACTGCTAATATAGAAAAACAGTTCTGGGTTACAGTATAAACAGGAAACATTAGCAACAACATAAGTTGTGGAGAATATCTTTTGAACTAGCATCATCATGAGGGAAGTTAATACTTTTTTAATGGGAGTTACTGGAATTTATGGATCCAGGCTTTTGTAGACCAGCCTTAATAAACCTTCTGCATTGGCCTCACTTCTCAGACCTTGCAGTAAAAGCCATTGCTGAACTCCTCACCTAGAAAGGCTGAAGGCGAAACGGTGCCATTACTCCGGGAAACCATGACGCTGATTCCTGTCTCAATGAACGGGACGGAGAAGTCGATGACCTCGGACCTCTCCTCGTTGATGGTCAGGGATCCGACAGCCATATGGGCATTTTTTAACACCACCTATGTAAAATCAGGGACATCGGGAAGTCAAAACATCTTAATGCTTTTCATTCATCCATCAGACATTGAAACACCGTTTGGAAACAAACGGACTGTAATTTGAAGGAACATCTGTCATGAAACTTCAACTTCTTTTTCCTCAGGGGGAGATGTCTTGTGTGCTGCAGTAATAATGACAAAACACATTCAATCAGAATGGTTAAGAATAGCTTTCAGTCATGGGAAAGAATAAAAATAGCTGCTTGACTGCCATCAGTTGAGCTGGAGGTGATCGTGGAGTCTTTCCAAATACGGGCGATTTTTGTTGGTGGTGTTTACTGGCACCAGAGGTGATCAGCTTTACAACAGACACAAAGTTCTGCTGGCCAAAGGCTGAATACAGTACCAGCACATTTCCTCACAACTTTTCCTTTATTTACTTATTTTCATGTGAAAACGCAGCTCAGGCTTTGACAAGAAATGTTTTCAGTTATCATATGCATCAAGAATAACGCTAAAGTTTCATAAGACAAGAACAAAAATTTGAAAGAGCACAACTTGTGGTGCTAATACAGTTCTTCTTGGCCTCTTCATAAAAGTAAAAAAAAAAAAAAAAAAAAAAAAGCGGGCAGCAAGTTGAAGCACTCCCTCTGTTAGCTTCTAAAATGTCTGCAAAATGAGAGAAACGTGTTCCACATAACAGAAAGTGTGACATGTTTTTTTTTTTTTTCAGATAAAGTAGACAAAGATTAAAACAAGCGCAGCAAGAGGGATGAAAATGGAGGCAAAGATAGAGCACGGTGGGTAGAGACAGGAGGACAACACACTTTCCACACACAACTCGCGGAGTGGACACTCGTGACGCTCACCAGGGGACAAAAAAGAGGGAGAAAGACAGAAGGAGGGAGGAGGAAAGTGGGTTAGCACTGTGGGTCATGGCTGCTTGAAATAGCCGGCCCATTGCCTTCCTCTACCTGCCTCCCTCCCTTCAGCAGCGCTGCACAGGTAGTATATTTAGCCCCAAATTTTATAGCCTTAAAGCACGGGGGTAAAGTGGGACGAGACTGTCTCTGTGAGTTAATAAGGCAAGTGTGACTGTGAGTCAAAGCTCCACTATGTGCTTCAGTGCTGGAGTGTGTGTGTTTATATATGTGTGTGTGTGTGAGTCATAAAGGAAAAAAAGAGAGGAAGAGAAGTGAGTGAACCTTTGTTCCGAACCTGTGAAGTGGACCTTTTCATGCAGGGAGAATATTACACATCTGCTTTGCACGTTATCTGCAGTTTTTCCAAAAGCATCTGCTTGCAGGTGTTGGTGTGTGCATTTCTAAACTTTTCAATCACATTTATTCTGTCAGCATATAAGTACGGACGTGCACTTATGTTTGTGTGTGAATGTGCCAGCATGTCCCTGGGGAGGAGAACGAGTGCATCCAGCAGTGTACTCACTTCCCCTCTTTCTCTATTCGCTCTCTCCATCTCCCTCCTACGACTTGTTCGCTCCGTGTTATGAAAGTGACCCATGTGGGTGTTATTGAGAATGATTGAGGGAGGAACTGTGCTTATATATATATGTGTGTGTGTGTGTGTGTGTGTGTGTGTGTGTGTTTATGTGTCTTGGCAGGTGTACATGAGCGCCAGTGTCTTTATATGACCATGTGAGACTAAATTCATGTAATCAAGTGAATTGAGTCTCATATTTTAGATTAGGCGTGTGAGGGCCAGCGCTGGTCAGTGCGGCTCATGAAATCCGACACCGACTGGCAGAATTAAATCAGGACAAAGTGTCGGCTCTCTCTGAGCACTCATTAATTTCTTTTTTTTCTTTTAGATAGTTTGTCTTTGCAAAAAGTGTCATATAAAACCGAAGCTCTGGGTGATCTCTGAGTATTATGAGTGTCTGTCTGAGTCCAGATATGATCTGACAAATAGTTTTCTAGATTTAGTGTTTTGCTTGGCCGCGTTCCAGCTGGAGAAGGACATGGGTCCGTTTAAAGCGTGAAAACTGCAACAAATTGTGTGTGTGAGAAAGAAAGATGGTGATGGTTGGACATTATGCAAACTTCTCCTCTGTTCACATATAGATTTTTTTAATGCTTCATGCACATAGATGCACGTATTCTCCCGGCTCTTACATAGTTCGTACATACATCTCTCCTGTCTGTATGCGCCTGTGTATGAGAGAGGAAGACGAATGCAGTCCTTCCTCTTCCTAATGACCATTCATCGGTGGAGGTGAGAAGGACAATGCGCATTATGGCGCTTTTAGTCAGGGTGATGGAGTTTATTGCGGGCTACCACATTTACAGCCCACTGCCCCCTAAAGACACAGTCAGGATGACCATAATGGCTTAATGCAAGAAGTGAAATAGGTCAAGTCGATGGAAGTTGACTTGCAAAAGTTTCAGTGAGGGGGTTAAAATGAATAAATGGTGTTGTGTGTGACTTCTGAAGGTTAGTCCTGTGAGTTATGCAAGCGCTCGCACAAAGAAACTCATCGTGTTTTCAATCCTGGGACCTTTGGGGTTCTATTGATCTGTTTGTCATTCCTGGTCATTAACAAATGGAGAACAATATTCAGTAGAGGCACAGCTGCCTTTTTTAGGTTAGTGTTTCAGAACTGACCAGAATCCTGCCCTGAAACCAACGTCGATTAGAAAATGTTTCCAAGTCCAAAGTGATTTTCTGACTGAACCCGGGACAAACTACTGAATCCACCTGATAATACGCTTTTCAGGCATAAGATTGACCCAAAAGGAAATGTTAATATCAGAGGAAAAAGAAAGAATAAAGCTTTTTGGCAGGTTATATGTAAGCCAGCTCTTTCAGCACAGTTTGGACAAAAGAGTCCAATAAAGACTGTAAGTTTTACAGTAATTTAGTAAGTTTGACAAGTTTACTTTCTTTTATCTAGCATAGTAAATTATGATAATCTAAAATTTAGCAAAAACTACAGACATTTTAATAATTAAAGGGAAAAAAAATCATTGTTTCCGTGATATCTTCTCATTTGGCCCAAAGACTGGTGTACCTGTCTGATCCAACAGGGCAGCAGTCCATTTCTCATGTGACTTAACGTGATCTCTCCACATTTCATGCATGCGTCTCGCTACCTTGAGAGATTAACATCCAATCTGGAAAAGAAGGATGAGTCCATAGTGGTACATCATGTCAGTGCGCAGTGATTCTGAAAGCATGATTTGCAGTCCCGCACAAGGCTAAGTTTAGTTTCATAATCATCACTTTGTAAGAATAATGCCACTGAAACACTTATTTTTCATGTATTTTCTTCTACAATACAGTGGAAAGCATTTTAAATTTGGTTTCATGATCATCTTTGGTTGTTATAAAATAATTTTACAAAGCAGGTAAAACTTGAAGAGTTTCTGATATAATGATACATTTAATGATTGTTCACCATTTTGAGCTTTACACGTGAAAACTACAGAAGGTCAAACCGACGGCCGCAAATGTTCTTTGTTTTCTGTGCGATTTGTTGTTTTCTGTAATTATTTACAAACCGAAACCAGTGACAACATTTCTGTGTGTCAGAGCTTGTTGTCTGTCGGAGCGTTCTCTGTTCTGACCTCAAAACGTTTCACAGTCGTTCCCCTGTCCGTCCCTGACATGACGCTACATATGCCGGCGTCTTCCTGCAGCATTCCCAGACGATGGGACAGCCCAAATTCTCAACAGCGCGAGCCATTTAACAGCAGAGGCATCCATAATGATGTCGCCAAGTGTGAATTAGGCGCAACCTCCATCTGCAAGCTTATTAAACAAATTACAAATGCATGCATGTGTATAATTTACACATGCATGGCTGTGCGACACAAACAGCCTTTTGCTTGTTGACCTGTGAAAGCTGGCAGGGGAGAAACATAGCTAGTAGAAAGCCTGCCTTCAACATGGACAGGAAATGACAAGGATTGACACAAATGGCTGCTTAGAATATGAATGAGAGGCACAAAACACACAATCACACCATCTCCTCACCTCGCCAACCATGCCGTTCCACGTCCCATTGACTTTCTTGCCATGTTTTCCATTAGTGACCAGGTAGAGGTCGTACGTAAATTTGACTGACTTGGCAATTTTCTTCAGGATGTCGATGCAGAAGCCCTTACAGCAGCGTTTGATGTAGATGCCCGACTCCTTCGTCTGATTACTGCACGCACACAGAGAGAGATCATTCTTTCTTCCAGAATGTACATCTGTCTGAATTGGCATGTGCTGATATAATAGGGAATGCGATTTCTGACGCTGCCATTCTCACATTGACGAAGTGTGAAGTGATTCCGCCTCTGGCAACGGTAAAGTTGCCATGGGAAACTATTCACAAGCTAAATGTAGTCAGTTTCTGCCTTGGTCTGTTGCTCAGGAGGTGAATACGGGAGCTAACAGGACAGATGGGGATAAAAATGTACCTGCTATAATCTCTACTTCTATGTGTTGAGATGAATTTCCAAAAAATGTTATCATGCATTTTTAATCTTCATTCATTGGAACATGTTTCCAGCTGGTGAACTGGCTGAGGCTTGGCGTGTCTGAGACTGGAGTCTCACAGTGTTTTGATCTGTTTCCGGCAGGGTACTGTGTTCCTCATACAGGTCCCACTGAGCGGATCCACGTCTTCCACAATGACGAAAGGAGCCTCCTCCAATGTCACGATGGACAGGTGGTCATCCTCCCTGTTCGCTGCCCCACCATACAATTCATAGCGAGGCCACACATGGTACTTCATGGACAGGGAACCGTTTTCCCATTTACCCACCTGCAGCCACAAGCAGACAACAAAACACATTAGGATGATTAAAATGTTAAAATTATATTCATTTTATTTGGTTTTTCCACATCATTCATGATGTTTTTATCCAACAGACTTCATTGCAACAAAGGAGACAACTGTGTGAATGTAAATTATGCTGTGACTGAATCAGGAAGCATCACCTGGCAGGAGTCAGAGAGAAAGGGAAAAAAAAAAGAAGAAAAATCAGACTATATTTCACACCTTAATGACTGCTGCTCTGTGCTTGCAACAGTTCGGAGACGCACCAACCTGGAGCGGGATATAGAGGTTGTATGGCTTTTAAGCAAAAACATATTTATCTAATTAAGATTTTAAAGCTTTATTGTGAGTTTTTCTGCTGTTTATTGTGATTCGTCCATCTGTCAGTAAAATCTTAATGAGCTAACAAGAACTTTACGACAGGAAATTAATGAGAATCTGAATGAGAAGAGGAAAGGGGAGGGGGGGGAGGACTGGGACTGAGAGGAGAGTAGAGAATGAGAGCAAGGTTAGCCTAAAGGACGGGACTGATCCAGAGGAAGGAGCAGAATTCAGATCAAGAGGAGAGGACATAAATAGAGATAAGAGGAGTGGAGACAGGATTTAAATAAAAGCAAAAAGGACATGAAAACAGGTGATTCTGCAGAGAGGAAAGGGAGAATCGGAAGGAAAAAGAAAAGATAAGTATGTGTGTAAAGGAAGAAAGATGGCGCTCATTGAAATGCACAATGCTGTTTCTTCTGTGGAGGAGCGTCCAGCTGGATGTCTGGAGGAGCCGCTAGTCCTTGTGGCTCTACTCCACTGAACAAGCATTACCAATTAGTACATTTCCTCCTGATGCCACTCACTCAGAACCAAACCAAGAGCTTCTGCACATGCACTTTCCTCAAGAAGTGCAACTCAGTTCCATCAGGGGAAAGATGGAGCTGGATATGGATCATAAGATAAAACACACACTTTAATAGGGGATAGTAGAGGACAGGGGAGCCATGGTGTGGATATGTAAAGTCAGGTTTGCACACTCATTAAATATGGAAATGTGTTCAAACACCAAGCACTCTGGGAAACAGAAACTTGGCAAAGCAGCCTGCAGTGGACAAGCTGAGGCTGTGTACCCCTGGGGCACAATGCAACCTCTTTCTATCTGGACAGAAAGAGGGGAGAGAGGGTGAGAGAAACAGATAGGGAGAAAACAGCAGAGGGGAGGGGGTTAAAATCAGCCTAAAGGGGAGTAAACGGAACCGGACCAGAGTCTTAACACATCTTCAGAGGTGCAGTGACTGGAAGGAAGGTTGTAGAAGTTCACAAGGATCCAAGAAAACTGAGTCCAGCTGGAAGCCAGGCTCAGAATTAAACATGAGCAAGCGCGAGAGAAGACAAGGTGGAGGTGAGAAGATGGCTGCGAAGGTAGAATGGGGGAGAAAGGTGGGACAGGAGGGGGGCAACTGACCTTGCTCTGATCAGAGGACAGAATATAGATTTAAAGAGGCAGAGCAATGAACGAAAAATAAAGAAGAGGGAGATTCAGAGCAGCCAGGACACTGAAACAATGAAAGGGGGAGAATCAGCAAATATAGACGTTTTCGGGCAATTTGGGAGGTGGTGGGGAGTTTAAGGTTTGTTAAAGGCTGTTGGGACAGAATCTGAAGAGATTAACGTTGCCAAATGCACACCACCATCCCGTCCTTTTACCAACGAGGGACTCTGTCTGTTTTATGGTATCCTACTATCCTATGATGCAGTTTAAAAGCTGGATTTAGTGGAAAAACAGCTGACTCAGCGACAAGTCTGACAGAAGTTTTATCACACACACACACCCCCCCCCAACCTTCCTACTTTGAAGGCCTCTGGCAGAATTTTGTGCTTCAGTGTGTGTGTGTGCTCTTTCCTTCCAAATTGATTTGTAGTTTCACTTTCATTTCTATTTTGTGTCTGTACTTGCTTGTCCTCCAGAGTTACATGGGGGCTGAAGTCAGTCCCTGCTGAGACACCCTGCAGAGGCTGCCAGTCAATCATGGGGGGACTTCTAGAGGCAGGTAATCATTTGCTGGTAATTTAAAGTCAGCAATTAAGCCAAACTGCATGGCATGTCTTGGTTCTGTGGGAGGACAATGAAGTGTGGAGAGAAAATCCACTCGGGTTTTGGGAAATTATGCAAACTCCAAGAAACCAGAAGATGAACAGAGGAACATGGATGAGTTATCTATGGAAACTGCATTGACTTATATTAAATATTGGATACAAGGTGCAAATTATTTTCAATTTAATTTATTTTCATTCATTTGTCATTTTCAGTCAATGGGTTTGTTTTGTTTGTTTTTTATCAGATGAAATGTATTTAATAAGAAAATCATGAACAACCAGAAATTATTGGAGGAAAAAATATATGAATCAGCATTTTTCCAATTTGAGTCAAAAGCTTGTCAACAGGTCTCTTGTGTTGACAAACATGCTTTAAAAAAAGGAAAAAAAACAGCTGTCTGACATCCTTTTTAATGTCTGGGATTTGTGTGTTTCTCAAGGTGAAATATATTATTTCATTTACTAGTTTGGATGTTTGAAGTTAAAAGTTAACCCACCATTTAAAGGTTAAAAGTCCAAAACTGATTAAACGTTTGGGATGTTTGAGCAGGTTTAAAGGTGTTCAAAATATTTATGAAAAAAAAAAAAAAACAAAGCTGATGGATGATGATTTTCTTTTTTTTTTTTCTGTTTTCTTTTTTGCACATTTACATTTTTGCTGTAAGAGTCCACAGAGTTCCTGACATTACAAATATATCAATGAAATTAAATCGGTTTTGTCAATCACCACCAAAAGATCCATCCCTCTAATATTTATCATTTGAAAAATAAAGCAACTGGCAAACTGGGACTTAAAAGGTTAAACCCTAAAAGTTTTTTTTTTTTTTCAATTTAACATGACACTTTTAGCCAAGAAGGTCACCAGATGGTACCAAATTTGAGGCGTAAGCAACATAAAAAGATCTGTTAGGCTCAAGTTTCAAGTCGGTCTTTTCAAAATGCTAAAAGTTACAAACAAAAGTTAGTTTTTTCCTTGGAAAGCACATTCATGAGAATGTCGCTGTTGTTGTGGACAAACAAAAAAATGCAAAAAAGTAAAGAAAAGAAAAAAAAAAACAAGTTTGACTAAAGTATCCTGTTGCTTTTATAATCTGGCTTTATTTCCCCTGAGAAAACGAGTAAATTAATGAAATAATTGGCTAAAGGAAATTCTGACTGGCTGGTCATTTCAGGAATCTACCGGCCAGACCAGCTGCTGAAGAAAAAGTTCATTAACAGTCATGGACATAGAGTATCGCACACACAATCTAAACGTGGTGTGCATGCATATTCTGTTTTTCTTTGCCGAAGGTCTTGCAGAGCAAGTGTTTTTGCTCTAAAACTGTTTGCACAATATGACCTTAAAGGCTTCTATGTTTAAGTAAGTCTAAGCTGTGCACTTAAAGTAGCATCCCCCTGACATTGTGTTATATTCTTAGTAGTGAATGAATTTGGGCTTGTTTCCTCTTAAATTGCAGTATTTTGTTTTATTTTGTTTGTCTTTAATGCAGTGAATACAGTGCACAGTGAAGAAGGATTTTTTAGGAGGTTTAGGAAGCACAAGCTTTCTTTTTACATCTGCAGTAGAAAGTTTTTACCAAATTTTTGCTCTCAAAGGCACTTTCATTCGAGTTGATCATATCTAATCGGAGCGCCGCCTGTAAATCTTGAGGCTTGAAATGTTTAAAACGTAAAAGTCAGATGAAAAGAGATGCAGGTGGAAACATAGAATTACTTTACAAGGATTTTTACAGGAAGTGGCTCAGGCTCTGCATCTTTTAACTGTATCCATTATTTCACTGTTAACATTGGAGAGAATTAAGTTTGACTGTTTTATAAAACAAAAACCATAAAAAAGAAGCATTTCATGCTGGTATGAGATTAAAAACAGAGATAGAGAAACACAACTACACCCATACATGCTCTCTGTCTTACCCTGTCCCACTGTCTCTCTTTGTTGAGCAGAATAATGACAAGTTTGGGGTGCATCTGGTATCCGTCCTCGCTGAACGACAGATTACGCCCCTCAAACGTCACATTCATCAGGTACCTACAGACGGAAAGAATGAGAAGAAAGAGAATGGTTGAAACGAAGAGTGCAGCATATGCTGAAAAATATCCAGAGGAGTCTCTCATTATTTGCTGTAAATATGTATATCTGGTCTTGTAAAATGGCTTCCTTCCCTAAAAAAAAAAAAAAAACATGGTTGCAATTCATGTCCTCTTGCTTACATGCTGGGATTTTTCCAAACTTAGATACATGATACATATTCAGCCAAGAAATAGCAGTCATCCAGAGTCTAACCAGCTTTTATTTCATAACGAGAAGATTTTTTTTCTACATTTATCATTACTTGAAGACAAACATTGAGTGGAGCAGCAGATGATGGCTTTCAGACGAGACTGAGGAAAATTTCAATGAATCATCTTCATAGTCATTTCATTGGTTGGATGTTTCACGTCCAATCTCTGCAACCATCTCTGCACTGAACAGCACAGGTGCAGTATAAAAAGAAAAGTAGTCAATAACCAGTGTCATATTGACTAATTAAAACAAGATAACACATTCTCATACCCAGCACATGACAAACTGACCCAGCTTGGGGCTCTGGGCGCTACATTTCCATCTGCTTGTGTTGGGTAAGGTCTTTCACCAGTCAGTTGGAAGTTAGACAGCTGGGAGATAAAGAAATCCCAGGAATCCCAGCTGGGAGACTTAAGATGTTGAAGATAGATTGGACCACTATGTTAAAAGCTGACACAGAGGCGTCACATGACAAGTTAACAATGTAAAAAGGCTGGATGAAAGTCTGGAAACAAGGCCAAACTGTAAAGATCTGGTGAAAGTCACAACCTGGAGCATGAGGTAATGACAAAACAATTTCAGTGGTCCTTTGAAATATTTTATTTGGTAACCTGCTAATTATAAAAGAATAAAAATAATAACGAAAAACAAAGACAAAAACATGAGTAAACAGGTAGTGTGGGATATTTAAGGAAAATGAAAATTGTTGTGTTAAAAGATTAAATAAAGGGAAAACTCATCAACGTAAGGCTGCCTGCTGTAGAGAAATGTTTAGCTCCATTTTGACCAGAACAGGATGGTTTGATTTAGTAAATCCTGATCTCATTTCCACAGACAGCCATCTGGTCTGTGATGTATTGAGTGGATAGTGATAGATACATCTGCCATGTAATAACATGATGTCATAGTGGCACAACACCTTCCTTTCCTCCATTACACAGGAAAACAAACAAAATGATGGACATCCAGAAGTTTGCTGGCATGTATACACCACCACCACAACATCCATGGTATATTTAAATACGGTTCTGTTGCTGCTTTGTTCTTTGTACCAAGTTGCACAGGAAGTGATAACTCTTTTAACAAGCCTTCTGGGTGGGCTGAATTTGTAAAAAATGGGATCCCAACAGAATGATCCCATGAAGTATCAGATGTCCTGTCCCATTTTTTGCCCATGGAAATGCTAAACAACCTGTAGCGACCCATGTTGTACTGAAACGGACCCATTGGTGGAAATGTATTGATAAAATCTCCAAATAAAAGGCCAGGTTGCTTGGCTAAAGCATATAGGAGAAGTTCCCAAAATGCTTTACAAGATATCAAAGACCCACATACTACAATTCACACAGGAAAAATTAGGCGATCTTTGGCATTTCATCGCTATAAGAGAACAAAGTTATGTTATGAACATGCAACAAATATAATCAAGACACTGTGGATTCATTATTCATGTATATCAGAGGTGGAAAGTAATGGATTACATTTACTTATGTTACTGTAACTGAGGAGTTTTTGAAATGGATCATTTCATTTTACTCAAGCACATATTTTACTTCGCTACATTGGAAACCTGTCCCGTTACTGAGTAAAAGATTAAATGCAGGGAAATGACTGAAGAGGCGTTTTGCCGAAGTCTCAGATTGTGCATCTCTGCTGATAATCTACTTCGGTGACGTTCGATGCCCACTATAAGGCTGAAGTGCAGACATGCATGGATGCGTGGGCTGAAATATCACTGGTGGATTGTTTTAAAGTTGATTAAAAACAGTGTTGAAATGGATTTATAGTTATATTTATCCTTTGTTTACATCACGTAACTTAAAGTAACTTACTAACTTTAATTTCAATTAAATTTTATATTTAGTACTTTTTTACTTTTACTTAAATGGATCTTTAGCTAGGTAAGCA
>NC_136612.1:14611863-14744363 GCF_933228915.1 Telmatherina bonti
TCCTCTCAACCAAACCAACCAACACCCAGAGGGTTTCTGCTGTCGCCAGGGGCTATTTAGAAAGATGCCGGGGAGCTCCACTGATTGGAGAAAGTACGACGACGCAGTTAAAGACAAAAAACAAAACAACACACACACATCCAAATAGAGAACAAACTGTTAATCTGTTACTTCAATCTATTGTAAAGCTCTTTTAAGCAAAATTGGATTTTGCCATTTTTAGTTATAAGGCTTTGAATGCACCGTTCAAACTTTCAAATAATTCACTGAATATGAGAGAATATCTGAGAAAGCTGCACTCTTCGGTCGGGCCACTTTAACACCAAGAGAGCAGTGAAGGAGGAGGTGACAAAATCAGCATTTATGGGAAAGTCAAAAGTTTTTCATCTATCATCACTTATTAACTTAAGCTGAAACTGTAAAATGTATCCATTGATTTATTTATTTATTTTTTTTTTTTTTTTTATTTTTTTACTGGATTCAGTGTTTTTTTCTTTAAAGTCATCTGTGGATTGTTATTATGAGAGACCACCCAACCAGCCAGATCCTGGTCAGAGCTGAGAAGGGATACAACTCACAGAATATTCTTATTTATACTCCATTAAAGATGAGGGGACTGGACAACAGCGTTAAAATCCCAATACACTGATATCTTGAGGAAGGAAAAGAAGATATCATAAGCGTTGACACAGCAGCTGACTGAAAGTAAAAGCAGTATGAATCAGAACATCTACATTATCCAACACCTTGTGATTAATAATGCAATCAAATCTGGTCTCTAAATCCCTTTAAAATTTTTCTCATTTGAAGCTTCACTGTTGAGCTTCAGGAGGTAATCCAGCAGAGATGTGGACATCCATGTGACAGAAAAGGTCTAAAACATATGCTCTACACTGACACAGCTTATTGTCAGTGTAACTTCCAGCTGCAACGACAGCGCATTTACGTAATCTACTAATGAATAACTTCAAACTTTCACATTAAAACTTACAAATGATCCTTAAAATCACTAGACCTGACACCAAAACTAAAGTCTTTGATTTTGAAGGTTATTCTCCTCGTATTCCATCCATGCATTTGTTGAAATACGTTTCAGTGAACTGACCAGGAAGCAGGGCATCTTTCCAGGAAGCTAAACCGGACAACTGGCGGTTCATTTAGTTTCTAGTATATAGACTGTAGGCCAATTGCTAATCTCTTGATTGAACACTTGAAGACAAAGGTTATCACCAAACAAATTTAGTTAAGGCAGCAAGGGGCGAAGGATCTCAGCAGCTCTCGCAACTGATCTAATCAACAACACAGCTAAGTTGATTATGAAACTGCAGGTCTGGAGCGCAGACAATGGCTGGGGAGGAGCAGAACAGTGGAGATGAGAGGAAAATCACCAGAGGGAGAGGACAGGAGATGAGATGAGGGAAGAAGAGAAAAGGTGTGAGAAGATAAAACAGGGCAGTGCAGCACTCCGCAGAAGAGAATAAACAAAGCACACAGAGCGTGTATCAAAGCAGACCAGAGCAGGGCAAAAAAAGGCAACTGTGGATCAAGAGAGGATAAAGATGAACCTGATGGGGTTAGGACGAAGCTGAGCGGAGCAAAGAGCATGACAGGACACAGACAGCACCACGTAACAGATGAAACTAAGAAAAGCGCTGCAGACACACCAGCACAACAGAGGGACTATATTCTGGGGCAGCAGCAGCATAAACTCTACTGCTATTTCAAAGCAGTACGCAGTGGTTTATATGGGTGAAACAAATGGTTTGTAGAGGAATGAAACACAGAGGCTGGAACAACACGTGAAGAATGCACTGCAACAATATGTGGCCTTAATGGAGGATGCAGGTAAAGCTGGACCTCACAAGCAGTGCAATCCATGAAGGTGCGTTTCTGCAGCGGAGACCTGAAATCACATTGAGTATGAAAATGTTTTCGTAAGAGGAAGCATTTCAGGATGATTTTGTGCATGTTTTGACAAGCTAAATCATGGGTGAAAGCTGGAAAATAGAGCAGAAAACCAAAAGGTCTCCGACGAAAAGGTCAAAGAGTGTTTTCACTTATAACACGTGTATAACCCATGTGTCTGTCATCACACAGCTCATTTTTAAACCAGAACCCTGACCAGGAAACGGATTTTTCTCCCAAGAAACCAGTTTCCTAAAAGGAAGACTAACATTATCCTCAGCATGCATGTGATTTCTAAATACTCTGTCTGCAAAAAAGAAAAAACACACATGCCCACACAAATACAGCACACATGTAGAGTGGCAAAGGGGTGAAGCTACTCCTGAATACAACGCTGTGCAGAGCTCTGGAGCACAGCGCCACGGGGGATAGTGTTCGCCAACTGAAACGCCATTGGGACCAATTAGGCAGAGCACAGAGCAAAGCGCAGCCGACTGCTAAGCTGCACAACCAGTTCAAAAGGCCTGCTGCTGAGACGGACAGCTGAGGGGGTGGGCTTGGTTTTGCAAGGGGGCATGTGAAGGTGGCGTTTGTCTGCTTAAGGTATTCTTTCATGCGGGGAAGATGATCGCATATGCAGGGGAGATGTGTCTGCGTGTGTGTGTGTGTGTGTGTGTGTGTGTGTGTGTGTGTGTGTGTGTGTGTGTGTGGGTATGCCAGAATCTGCTGTTTGATTGTGCTGATCTACCAAGTTGTTAACACTGATCCTACCTGTGCTTTAACATTGCTGAAGCTGATGTTTGTAGCATTTTAACTTCCATAAATCATGCCCGTGTTAACTTGGGTACTTGTGCTACATTAACTGTAAATAAATTAATCTAGGCTAATTAAAGTAAAACACTCCTGAGGATATATATTGTACAACATCCAATGTGGCTCATTGCTAAATTATTTTAGATGATATGTGCAGAATTTCGAACCAAAATGTGAGCTTTTTCTCCTGCATCTTCAACAGCAACATTATTTCTGTACTCAGGTTTTCTCGCTGTAAATGCAAGCAAGAAAAAGCTGTTTTGATTTCAATTTTCAAAATTGTTGAAATAAATATCAAAATTACTTTATCTTTTTTGTTTGCTTTTGTTTTGTTTGTCTGTTTGAACACTTCTTGGTGACAATGGTTTCGAATATAAATGCAAAAGAACTGGAAGCTTGGAAAGCTGAGTGTTTATCTTTTGTTTTTGGTTTGATAAAATGCCCAGTCTTCCATCTATGCACACACAGTGTAAGCTGGCCTTGCATGAGCCTGTCCAACCACAAGCATTTTTCAAATATGAGGATAGGTTTTTAGCAACTAGGCCAGACAACCAAGCATCATCTTTAAATCTTTAAAAGGCCTTGCCTCGCCTTACCTCTCTTAGCTTCTTCATCTCTACTTTCCTTCTCACTCCTTTAAGTCAGCTGACCAGCAGCTCCTCCAAAGTCCAGAGTGGCATCTTAAATGTTTTAATTGGTCTCACAAAATTGAATTATACTTCTTTTTAATTAGCATTACTAACATAGTCTGACATTTTTATTTCTTTTATGTTTTCATAAAATTACATTTAGGCTGTGGTTGTTTGAAAGTGCTTTATTAATATGATTGGTACGGAACGGTACGGTACGGTACCGTGAGGTGTGGTGCGGGACAGTACAGTATGGTATGGTATGGTATGGTATGGTATGGTATGGTATGGTATGGTATGGTATGGTATGGTATGGTACAGTAAGGTCTGGTACGGTACGGTACGGTACGGTATGGTATGGTCTGGTATGGTATGGTATAGTATGGTACAGTAAAGTAAGGTATGGTATGGTACAGTGTGGTACAGTGCAGTATGGTATGGTCTGGTATGGTATGGTATGGTACAGTAAAGTAAGGCATGGTATGGTATGGTATGGTATGGTACAGTAAGGTCTGGTACGGTACGGTACGGTACGGTACGGTATGGTATGGTCTGGTATGGTACGGTATGGTATGGTATGGTCTGGTATGGTATGGTATGGTATGGTATGGTATGGTATGGTATGGTATGGTATGGTACAGTAAAGTAAGGTATGGTATGGTACAGTGTGGTACAGTGCAGTATGGTATGGTATGGTATGGTATGGTATGGTATGGTATGGTATGGTATGGTATGGTATGGTACAGGAAAGTATGGTATGGTATGGTATGGTACAGGAAAGTATGGTATGGTATGGTATGGTATGGTATGGTATGGTATGGTATGGTATGGTATGGTATGGTATGGTACAGTAAAGTATGGTATGGTATGGTATGGTATGGTATGGTATGGTATGGTATGGTATGGTATGGTACAGTAAAGTAAGGTATGGTATGGTATGGTATGGTACAGTGTGGTACAGTGCAGTATGGTATGGTATGGTATGGTATGGTATGGTATGGTATGGTATGGTATGGTATGGTATGGTATGGTATGGTACAGTGGGGTACAGTGTGGTACAGTACATTAAGGTATGGTATGGTATCAACTATTGTCGCCAGACTCGTCTTTCCAACGGAGTGTAGCCTTTCACTTAAAGATAATTTCTGCAGAGTTGCACGCATGCGCAATAGTGTCTCTGCTGGGCGGTAATGTACACAGAAATGATGACGCCCAATTGTCACCGACTGCAGCCTGGAGAATGGGGTGGGGCTGGATATTGGGCAGAGTTGGATGCTAATGGGCGTGGTTAGACAAGCAATGGTGTGGTTATTTATACGTCAATAGATAACAAACACCATTACCTTTTGGGCAAATGGAAAAACTACAGTGGATTTGGCATCTAAGTCAAAAAAGAAGTGACCAGTAGGGTTATGGTTAGGGTTAATCCTATTAAAATGTTGAGGGACAGGGTTGGACATCCAGCCCCATCCATCATCCAACCCTGCTTCATTCTCCAGTCGCAAGCCAAGACCCTCTCGCAGCATCCGCAACAACAACGCGTACCAAAACGTCTAAAGTCTGGGAACATTTAAGCCTGGACGAGGAAAACAAAAAGATCTCCCGCAAGTTTGCAAAGCAGACCTTGCTTATCATGGCAGCACGTTGGTGATGCATGAGTATTTAAAGCAAGCATGTCGGGCATTTAAATGACACAGAGTCTGACTCGTCTCAGTAACATTACCTTCTACGCTAACTAGCAGACTGAGACATCACAAATTAAAAGTATTGTCTGACTAACTGCCTGACTAAAGCATTTGTAATTAAATGCATGCAGTCCGAAGAAGAGAGTCACCATGGACCCCTTTCTGCAGAGGAAGCAGACATGCACTCTGCAACAGGCGACCGCACTCACAGAGTCAGTTTTGAAGATGCTGATCTGCGATACCAGGCTGCTCATTTCATACAGTGTGTTTGGACAACTCTGAATGCTTTATTATCAGCTATAAATGTCAATAAAACTGTCAGATTTTAGACCGTTGGAATTGTAAAGTTCTCTTGCAAAACTGTGCAGCTGACCATGAATGTACTTCACTAAAATGCTCTTTGTTTTATTTACTGTTTTACTGCTGCTAATGTGCCTGCCCTTGGGTTAGAGTAAAAGAAATGTTTTCTTGATTTTATTATTATTTATTTTTCATTAAAAAAAAAACCAAAACATTTCACTCTCCTTAGAAAATGGACAGAGAGTTATTTATTAATGGATTCATGTCTTTACTGACTGGGCACTGTTCTTCCCAGATGATTTTATAATACAGGACATTTTTATTCACTTTTTGTCAACCCGCCTTTCAGCAGCAAAGTTGATTAAAAGAGACATTTTTTTTTATTGAAGTACCCATCTTATGTTTATTATCAATTGCCACATAATTAAAGCAACCTCACACTAAATTAAAAAAACAAAAAAATGATCCGACTAGTCGACTAATGTTCCAATAGTTGGTGACTCGTTGACTATTAAGATAGTAATTAGTTGCAGCTCTATTACTCAATGATGGTCAAAGATATCAAGCATCAATGGTTTTCCAGTACCTTCACAAGAGCTGCAAAAGCTTTTCTGGATGGCAGTGAAACATCTTCAGAAACTAAACTTTGCCCAGTTGACTTGACTCAACCATAGACTGTTTATAAAAAGATGAACGGAGCCTCCATTACGTCACAACTAGGTTTCTGAAGAGCTGAATTCAGCTTGGTGGGCGGTTTCCACCGTTGCACATGTACCGTTGTTGCCGGATAATACAAAAATGGGCAAAGAGGTGGAGCTGAGAGGGGGACTGTGAGTATCAGGGTGGATGACTGACATCTATTAAACTCTGTGCTTTCTGTTGCTAAGAGCTAACCGAGCTAACAGGGAACTAACTGGCTAACAGAGTTATGCAGGCTAAAGCTAAGGCATATCTTTAGCTGGCTACAGACCAGGGTAGCCCAACAATCTGCCTTCTTGTCCCCCAAACGTCAGATAACTGTCAATCAGACTGACCCCCTTTTGGAGCCTCTAGTGGATGAGGGGTGAACTGCAATTTCTGTCTCTTCTGTCTCAACTTCACTTTTAATTACCACTTGGACTCAACCTGGCTACGATGAGCTGGATGAATGAAACCTTCACAGACTGATTTTACAAGTTTTAAGAGGACATCTAGGTTGAAAACTGTTATTTGTTTTGTCAAATGTAAGCTTTTAATAAATTGGGGGAAGTCTAATGCCAGAAACAGCTCAAATGTATTATGAAAACAAATACACAGAGCTACAAGAGACTCATTATTTCTTATATCCTATGAAAAATTTCAATTTCATGCTGCAAGCCATTCTTATTTTGAATTGGTTACTAATAAGGTCAAATATATTTTATATCCAGCAACACAGTTTTGTATTGAAAACATAACAGATAATAGACAACTAATAATACATCAGAATATTAGGTTTAAAAAAAAAAGATTACTAAAACCACAAAATACAAAGCTATAAAGCAAGTTTATGATTAATAAATAAATTTACCGTTTTTACCCTTTGTGACATAAAAATACTCTTCATGTGGGTCATCTCCAACCTCCACTCACACTTACCTGAGCACTTCATTGGGGTTGCCTGAGATGGGGGTCTTCTTATCTGGAGCTCCATGGCACTCAGATTTCAACAAGGTGTGAGGCCCACGGTCCATCATCATGGTGGAAGTCGCCATGGTGATGATCGCCACACCGTCACGAACACGGGCCTCCAGGCCATAGTCCCACTCATCATAAGACACAGAGAGAAGACCTGGGTGGGTAAAGCAAGAAGACGAGAGAAGGGAATCAGAGCAAGTAAAAGCTGGCCAGTAAGATGGGAAGGATTCGGGTATTTTAGGTAAAAAGGAAACGAGATTCAAGCTGAGAAAACTCAGGAAAACAGAAATGAAAATAGATAGATTGTTGATGAGCATGTCTTCAACACGAGACAGGAGAAGTATTGGAAACAGGATAAACATGAGACACTGTTTACACTAAGCGATGATTCAGAGACCAGATGAACATCCCTTACATTCTTCCTGACTATGTGTCTGTCGCCTTGCTGTGTTTGTCCATCTGTCTGTCTCTGCTGGTCTCTATACTGTCTGTAGGCCTGTCTTCTTGTCTTTCTGAGTCCTGTTCTCCTTCTGTCAAATGTTTATGTCTATAGATCTCTCTGTCTCATTTCCCAACTCTCCAGGTGCCCATTTGAAAATCCATTCATCTGTTGCCAGTATGCTGATCGTTCCTCCACTATGTCCTCCTGTATGCAAGTATGTGGGTCATACATGGATATTTAAAGCATTCCCAAGGCTTACAACAGTGCCATACTTACCTATGTAGTCACATAATTATGCAGGTAAGATTGGATTTGAACACAGCTAAAAACAATCAACACTGATTTAACTGGGTTAATGTTAATAATATTTATCCATACTGTATTTTTAAAGTATATTTAATGTTTTGGGTTTTTTTTTTACATATTATCAGTTAAAAATGACGTAAAGGATTAAGTGTGTGTTTATTTGGAAACTTATTTTAGCATACAACTAATAAACTGCTGTAATCTGAAACACAGTCCATTGTCAAATTTGATTATATTGTGATTAATTTATATAAAATAATCACTATTAATTGTTGGTACATGCAGCATGTTGACTTATGGTGAATTTTTAACAATTTCTAATGACCAATCAGCTGACTGGGGTTATGATTTCATCATGTCAGGGAGAAATGATTCTCCTCAGGCTCACCTTATGTCTATGATTGTTCTAGATTCACTTTAGAATGTAAATATTTAGGGTTTAATCAGTTTTGTGCATTAGTTTATAACGCTTCCGAGCTACAATTCATAACCACTGGCTGAAGAACAGCAAACCAGCTTGTGGTTAGATGTGTGCAAAACCTCTACTGTCTTAAATCTTGTTTCATAGATGTGGTGAAAATAAAAACTGAGCAATATGAGAATACTGAGGATATCAGGATTTTTTAAGCCCATTCATAACCCTCCCGATGTAGAACTGAGACAAAAGCTGGATTTATTATGTTCTTTTTAACAATAGCACTAATGATCAATGTTTTGGTTTAACGAATAGTTGGCTTAATAATATAGTTTTATTAGTCAGGCAGATTTAATTCAACACATTTGTAATAAAATTCATCATAGTCTATGGAAAATTTTCTCTACTAAAACGTACATCAGGCAGTTACGGGGTTTAAAGGCCTCATAATGTTTAAGTAAAAAAATCTTTGAAAGTTTTTAGGTGTCTACTGTAAAAGGTTAATGCAGTTTTAAAGTATTTTTTCCACGTTGTACACTGCGGGGAGGTGCGTAGAAATGGCTTGTGCATCTCATATGAACCCGCGAAGTGACATGACTCACCAGCTGCTTTAAACTGAGTTGTTCAACAATAAATCTATGTGACCAAACAGTGTCTCACAAGCTGACATAACTGCTGTCTGAAGACTCTTATGTAAAAGAACTTTCTCTCTTTTTTTTTTTTTTTTTCAATTATTCATGCTTTTGTTTATTCAAAATCAGATTACTGCAATACATTTTACAAAATCTTAGTAAAACCTCCCGACAACTATTGCAATTAGTTAAAAATGTTACTGCAAGACTAAGTTTTCACATGTGACCACAATCTTGATGCAGCTGTCCTGGCTTCCAGTTTATTTCAGAGTGCAATTTAAGATTAATTTACTGACTTGGACAGCGCTTCGCAGACCATATCTCCCTGGTAGGTCGGAGAGGTCATGTGACCAGGGACTGCTGATGGTGCCTCATACTGGAACGCTCTTACTTTAGACTTGATATTGGTGGATTCGTGATACTTTAAAAAACATATTAAAGTATTATGGCATCATAACCCCCGCCCCCCCCCCCCCTTCTATTCTGGGGGTTTGTTTCTAGTTCAGACAACAACTATTTCTACCTAATTACCTCCGCCAAGGAGGTTATGTTTTTACCTGCATTAATCCGTTTGTTTGTTTGTGTTCAAGACAACTCAAAAAGTTATGGACGGATTTTAATACAATTTTTTCAGAGTTGTTGGAAATGAAAAAAAAGGAAGAAATGATTTCATTCTGATGGTGATCCAGATCACCGTTTGGATCCAGGATTTTTTAAAGGATTCTTTAACATTGTGAGATAGGACCACTTTCAACATATGTGCACGTAATTCCAACAAAACTGGTCGGAGCACTTAGGAGAAAAAAATACAGGACAAGCTTCCAAAAGGTTGTATCTAAGACTGATCCAGGTAAAGGAATCATTCTGGACACTATGATCCAGAATATGAAAAAAACAGAGGCCTTTGTGATTTTCATCATAGGAAGAGAACAAATAATTACAATATGTAGAACTGTGGCCCTTGGCAGAGGATTATGCTCTCGCTTTTCTAGTTACAACTTGGGATGTGCTGCTTTCCACTTTCAAGGAATGCCATGGTATGAAAAAGAAGTGGTATGGATACCATTACATTTTCCATTATACCATGATACCATGGCTGCAGAATGAACTGTCTTCTGTCTTATAAATCACAGGGAGAGTGTACTTGGAGTTATGTGCAGGTACAGTAACAGTGTATGGACATTTCCCCATGGTGTGTGAGTAGCAAGGATGGTAGAAACATGTTTGATTCATATCACTTGGTTCATTAGTGAGAAGTAACCCAGCTAACAGTCTCAAACCTGAGCCTGTATCCTCTGTTTTAGTGGATAAAGTGTTTGGAAAGAGTGCGACACTGCACCCGGTTTCAGAAACAGATAAACCAGGGAGGTAAATCATTAAAAAATGAATAAAAACATTAAAACCTCCACATACCTGGTGCTGCGTTTTTTGACTATATTTAATTTTTTTTTTTTTTTTTTGTCTTTTCCAGCATTTAAGGAGGCAAAATGGATTTTCTGGACACTGTGTTCTGCTGAGCAAATTTACTTTGCCAAGGGAAGCATCATAGATATAATGCTCCCCTTGATATTCTGGATTTTAATTCTATTTTTCTATTTATTATGCATAATTGTTTGTACTACAAAGTTTGTACTGCTGGACCGGACCAGAGAGGACAGAAGAGGGACAGAAAGAGAATCGAAAAGAAGAGAAAACAGAAAACACCTTGTAAAGAGAAAAAGAGAGAGAGAAAGGAAACAGATTATTTAGACTTTATCTAAATAATCTGTTCTGATCATAGAGCCTGAACATGTCTGTGGTAAACATCTACATGAAAAGACAACACAGAAAACATAAACTAACAAGATGCCAAATGCAGCTCATGTGTTTATATTCGTTATGCCACAGTTGCTATCCAAAGATTGAAGCCGAAAAACATCCTGAACACGGAAGCATACAGGGAAACAGTTGAGATACACGCAACCACACACATCTAACGGGTCAAAGAATGCATATAAAGAAGGGGAAAAAACAGCTGCCTGTAAAAAAAAAAAGAAAAAAAAAAAAGCTGAAATTGACTAAAGTACACTCTCAAAAATAGAGGTACAAGATAAGGACATTTCTGTACCTATAGGTACATTTGAAAGAAATGTTCTCTCAAAAGTACAATACTGGTCTTTAAGAGACCAGAAGCACACCTTCAGAGTACGAAAAAGGGCTCAAAGTGACATAAAGTACAAATTTGTACCATTTTGACCATAAGGGTACCTGCAGCATTGAAAAATGTAATGTTAATGGCTGTAATGTTACAAACTAGAGCAGAGTTGAGTGATGACAGTAGTACTACTTAACAGTCATTTACTACACCAGACAATGAAGGTCAGATGCTGCAAACTAAGTGTATGTCTGGTCAGTATTTTGAGTTTTTGAAGATTATTTCTAGGTTAAAGATAAGATAATATTGCTAAGTTGCATGGACCAGGCCTAATGCTGTGGAAAACATAAAAAACACAACTTGATAAGGTGAGGTTGAACTTGATAAGGTACAAAAATAGACCAGAACTGAAGGGTACAGAAATGTCTCTCAAAAGAGTAGACCCCCAGCGACAAGCATTTGTACCTTTTTAGGTACAAGCTGCTACCTCTATTTTTGAGTGTGTAATAATAAATAAAAGTTTTATGAAAATCATTACATTATTTTCTAATTTTGGTTCAATAAAAATATTTTTTTTAAAAAGCAAAACAAGATAACTTATTACATATTACATCACTCATAAACTAATATTTTGCTGAACAATCCTTTAATGTTTCCGCTCCAGTCAGGTGTTTTCTGTTCCTCTCAGTCAGACTTCTGCACCTGTTGACAGGTATTTTGTCCCACTGTTCAACAGAAAAGTGCTCTAATCTGTCCAGGACCAAATTTGTCTGTTTATTTCTTTCTTCCTCTCAGTTAAATGAAAAAAGAGTGTCTTATATTACTAAATTATATTTTTGCAAATTTTTAGTTATTGTTCCTTTTTTAAGTCTCAGTTATTTTAATGGCTGTTGTAAATTCAGTCTTTTCTTTAATGAAAGGGGATGAATACATATGAGCACAACTGTACTTGAATTGCTATTGTAAAAGTCCGTATATTTAAAATGTTTCGCTTAGGGCACATGTAAAATGTCTAAATCTTTTTTTTTTTACCATTTTGCTCTATGTTTAAGGTATGCCAAGTTAGACACTTGCGAGGCATCATAAGAAAAGTAGGAAAAGTCTGGTCGACAAGCAAATGATATCACACATCAAGAGCAGCAGCCTCTGTGGAAAAATTCCAGAAAAGCAAAAGACATAACAGCAAACCCTTAACTCAGCTATCAATGCCTCTATGGCTTCTGAAGATGAATAATTAGAGATTTATCTATTTAGTAAACATTAGATGCCTCTGTGTTAAGGGTCTGCAGAAAGTCCCCAGCCTTCATGTCCATTTGTCTTGCTAGCCATCTCTCTGTCTTCCATTCGTTCTGTCATTCTCTCAGTCTTTCAGTCAGACTCCATCTATCTGACAGTGTATGACCACATGTCAGGCAGTCCACTACCATGTCAGTGGGCATAAATAGACAGGCAGCCTGGCAACCTGCCCTCCTCACGGGGCTTTAGCACTGACAGCTCTGTTCCTCCAGGACCACGTCTAAAATCACACACTGTTGACACTTTCTCCACACTCATTCCCATCGCTTGTTCCTTCTTACGCGCTTCACTTTTATTATTTCATGGGAGCAGTCCTTTAGCAGGAAGATGCAGTGGTAGCATGAGCTCTGAGGTGTGTTCTCTGCATCGTGGGAACTGTTTCATGATGTGTACATATATATATATATATATATATATATATATATATAAGCCTCTCAGGACATTTTTAAATGTCACAACACAGATATATCAAATGGCAATGTTAGAAATGAACAATTCTGTCTGGTCTGGAAAGCTTTTTTTCTGACTGGTAAAGCCGGTTGACTGTTTAAAAGCCGGCTGTCTCCCCGTCATAAACACACATGAAAACAAAAACAAACATTTCAGACATACAGTAGATTATCCATACCAGTGTAAACTGTTAGAAGTATGTAATAGTTAACGTTTTTGGAAGTAGCTTATTGTGTCAGACTTTAGCAGAGTGTGTGCGGCACTAGTGTGTAACTTTGATCAGGGAGAGCAGAGACAGAAAAGATGGTAATGTGAAGAAAAGAGCTGAGAGAGATGGGAAGAGGAGGGACAGTCAGACAGCAGCGAAGACACAAAGATACAGACACAAAGGAAGCTAAAGGAAGCAGAGAGCTGGAGGATGCGAGGATAGTAAGACACAAAAAAAAACCTGCAGAGAAATGAGGGAAAAATACCATCAAATGAAAAGAAAAGGGAAGAAAAGAGGAGAGTGGATGGAGAGATGGTTCCCCAGAGCACTACTTAAGGAAGGCATCAGTGGAATTACCACTGAGAGTTGGTGGCGCTTCATCACACATGGTGCAAATTATTAAGTAAGCCCAGTAAGCAAATTAGCCCCACAGCTAGCGTGTACCTTCTGCCTAACCCTGAACTGCTGGATTCACCTGGAGCATACATGCCACAAACCGTCAGTCACATGCTCTGCGATGGTGTCACTTCCCCCCATGTTCGTTCTGATGCTGCTGTTCTTGACTGCTTCCACAAACATTGTGCCGCTTCCCTGGTTTTCAGGCTGAAGCTAGAAAACAACAGCTGGTTGAATGGCTGCATTAGGCAAATATCCTCTTATCTTAACTGCCTTCCTTCATTATAGATTCATCATACTGATTAAAGTTCATGCTTTTTCAGGTTTTCACATGTTTAAAAACGGTTAGGAGGCTTTAAGTGATGGACTGTGACTGCTAAAGCTGAAGATTTTGACCATTATCTTACTGGCAGCGAAAGCATTTTCAAGTACAGATCCTGCAGCAACAGAGCTGTAATGAAGAGCTCGTTCACCTGCATGTATTGAAGCATGTATGAAACACATAATTATGACGTTGTCTGTGAAGCTCTATCAGGCGCGTCCAGCCCAGAGAAGACAACCCCGTCTCTGGACATGGTTACCATAAGGTCCAGGTGCTGTTCAGTGAAGTTTTATGTGGCACTTATGAACAGCGGTATGTATTTTAGGTCTTGACAAAGCCCTTCTGCTGCAATCATTTGCCTAGGAGATGTTTCCAACTATTAATCAAACCACCTTTGCCTCCTTAAAGGTGGAGTATGTAAGATTTTCAATATTTTTTTTTTTAAAAATTAACTAAAAAAATAACTACAATCATAATTATATATTTTTTAAAAACATGTAGGTTCCAGTCTGTCCATATTTGATGTGTTATTAAATTAAAAGTTTAATTAATGACAAAGACCTCTCTTAAATGTTTGCCTACCAGTAAAAAAAAAAGTGCTTTTTGTCATTTCTCAATAATTAAACTTGTAATTTAATAACGCATCAAATATGGCCAGACTGGAACCTACATTCAATAAAACTATCTAATTATGATTGTAGTTATTTTATTAGTTCTTTTTTTTTTTTTTAAATATTGAAAATCTTACATACTCCACCTTTAATAAACTGCACCTTAATATGAGTTATGCTTTGTACTAAATGCTGACGGCACATGTCTGAAGCAAACAGGTTCTTTTTGTTTGTTTTATTGTTTGGGCTTTTTATTTTCTCACTTTGTTGCAGACCTAAAATGCAAACATGAATTTATATTAACAAACTAATTTAATTGGACAAGACAAAATATAAAGTATTGTTGGTTTTTCTCTGGAATAAAAATCAAAGATAAGGTAAGAATCAGCTTTTTTGTTTGTTTAAACTGCATTTACCTTGGCAGCCCCACTATTTTTCTGTCTCTGCTTTCAACTTGACACGAGTCATATTGTTAGATTCAGACCTGCTTTAAATAACATGTATTTTTGCACATCTGTATGTCATTCATCACATATGAAACAAGAATCTGACATTTTACCTATTTTTATGTCCAGTTTGATTTATGCCGTGATAATTCACTGTTAAAGGAAATTTTCTGTGTGTGTGTGGTGTGTGTGTGTGTTTCCTTCCACTGCAGCGTAGCATCACTCTGTAATCAGCCAGGCAGTGCACAAGCTAAATGCGATGATCTCCATGGCAACATTAATCAAAAGGGAAGTTGCTGTGTGATTTAAATAACCGATGTGGTGATGTATCAAACTTTACAAAGTGGAACCTTTATTCTGAGCTACATACACACACACACAGCTGTAGTTTGGCAACCCAAACCGCCATGGGAAGTCCCCACTAAAAACACAAACACACAGCCCATTTGATTATGTTCACACATTATTTTTGTCATGCAAATTAAACCCTGAACCAATTGCATATTTCACATACAAATGCCCACAGACCTTACACACAAAACACAGTTGGGAGTACACACACCGGTGTGCACATGCACTCCTTCCTCCCATTCAAGGTAAATCATCCATGGATGTCAATAAAGGAGCAGGGGTAAAAAGTTTGAGTTACAGTGTCTGAAAGCACAACAATCTCAGGATCCGCCTGGAAACCATTTCCCAGAAACTGCTGAGTACAGGCAGCGACGTAATATCTCCCACCTCCAACTGTAAATCAACAAGCCAAACACCTACAAATTATCAGGCGCGTACTATACGAGCTGCACTACAGCTGACTCTGCCTCGGGGAGAGAAGCAGCCTGAAGACGTGCAAAGATCCATCAGTTAAGAAGCCAGAAAACAGCACTAACAGTGAAAGGTTCGGTTCCCACTGGGAGCTGGCCTTTCCGAAAGTGTCTGTCCACCCCCAAGTGCTGAAAGTTGTGTTACATTAGGCAGTCTGGCAGGTATGTTTGACAGATTGCGTGAGCAGGTTGAGTGGTTAATGCGCCCCAACTTAGGTGTTACTTCAGTTCTTCATTCATTTGACCTTCAAAGGTTAGAGGAAGATCCAGGAGTGTTGGAGAAGGAGACGCAGGCAAAGAGAGGCCTAACTTATTATTATGAAAGGTCACTTTGCTTTTGTCTTGCAGTTAAAAAACACCCAACAGCTGACCAGAAAAAAAAAACACTTGATAAACAACATTTTTCAGTCTTTTTCTTTATATTTCATGGTTCTAAGTAGTCTAAAGGGGAGAAGATGACTTGAAAAGGGATGTTGCAGATTGCTGAATATGAATACCAGTCTTTGCATGTCTTTTCATCAGCAGTTGCTGATTTTTTTAACATTTAAGCCTCGATAGACAGATCAAAGCTAAATTAATTTCAAGAAAAGAGTCTAAACTAAATGGCATCATCATAAGTAATCAAGGAAAGGTTAAAACCACAAACAAAAGGCAACTAAATATATTTTTAAAAAAAAAAAAAAAACAAAAAAAAAAACAGCTCTTAACCCCTTAAAGCAAGGTATCTCAAATTTGCATTGGACAACTTCTGGCCCTTTGCTCATTTTATTTCTTTATATCTAATTATTTTATATCTACTTATTTCTCTATGATTTATTTATTTATTAATCTTCATTTATTTATTGTTATTCATTTATTTAATATTAAAATATACTTTTTTCCCTTTTACATTTTTTGTTTGTTTGAGTAAAAAATTGTAAATAAATCAAGGCATTAAGGGGTTAAATTTTATTTATGGTCCTAAAGCAAAATATATATCTTCCAATCACAACCAGGCTTGTGTAAAAAAAAATTTAATTAAGTCTGATAAAGTACAAAATGCATATTTTTGGTGCTCTATGTGGTGCACCTAGCTATAATGAAATGAAATGAAAATGAAAAATACTTTCTTAATCCCCAAAGGGAAATTCAATATTGTAGTATATCATAATTAATTTGAGGAGTTCTTATTTTGTAGTTCTTATTTAATAACTTAAAGGATTTCAGAGTAAACATATAAGTAATAGAAGCCAGCATTGGCCAGTTGTAATTTACTGTAGAACAATATTAATTAATACTCTGATTTTGGATCACTGAACACAGCGTTATGGTAACAGTCTTAGGCAAGGCCGGATTGTCCAATGGGCGTTAAGGGCACAGGCCCCGGGGCCCACGCCCACATGGAGCCCATTTGGGGCCCATTTTGGGGACATGTAGGGCAAACACCAGCAGTTCGGACATGAAACAGAATGTACGTAAAGGCCAGATAGTTACACCACAGTGTCCAGTGTGTTGCTATTGGTACCACTGGCTTAGAGATGTTGTTTTACAGTGTATCATTCACAATTTTCACAATGTTGCCGTGGTGAAGGGGTCCCCTGGAACACTCTGGGCCCAGGGGCCTGTGCCCTTTTAATCCGGCCATGGTCCTAGGATACAGTTCTCTGAAAAAAACAAAAGGGGTAATAACTGCACAAATGCACAACATTTCTGCTGTTGGTATGGATGGGCTCTGTTTGGTCAGAAACTACTGCCTTATAATGATAAATAACAACAGACAACCTGACATTTATATGAGAAGAACACACGTTTAACAGCAACAGATTTAGTCCACCTGCCATATCTGAGAAAAGCACAAAGGAATCAGGAAATAGTGTGATTGAAAGGGATGTCTTTTTTCCAGCTCTACAAAATGGATGCATTCATGTCAATTTAAATGCTTTCTGCATAAACATCCACCGAGCGCCGCACTTCCTGTAACTGTTGTAAAAGGGTTTATGGCTTCAGCTCAAAGCAAGAAAACAGCTTTTCTTACGGAGATTATGTCAGATGGAAACAGGACTCGGTGTCAGACGTCTTACCTGTGGGAAACTCTGCCGGCACGACGACGGTGTCTCCAGCCACCAGCGAGGGGACGATCCAAGTGTAGCCGTAGCCGGTGATTCCAACGGAGTGGGCCACCTCGAAGATAGTGTTGGCTTCTTCTTTTGTGCAGTACAGAAGAATGACGGGGCTCTGGAGCTTCTTCAGCTGGTTCTGGATCTTTGAATCGCCGTCATCTACAGACATGTCAAGCAAAATAACCTCCTCCATTTCCCAGCCCACAAAGCTGTTCTCGATGGTGTTACGGATCTGTTCGGGAAAGACGGAAAGGAAAATTATTCAGAGAAAGTGTTTTTAGTAATGCTGCTATTGCTGTGTAACGTCTCAACATGAAGCTTTTACACTAAACCCTACCAGGCCTTCATTTTCTATGTGACAACATCATATGATGAAGATGAAATTCCTCCACCTGGAGAGCAGCTAGACCCAGCAAGATGTGCGTTGTCAGATAAATCTTCATGTTAACGATACGTAATGAAAATAAAACATATCAGACAATCTAAATGCTTTACAGAGAGGAAAATTTCCAGAGGTGCTGGAGATTTATGCCTGAGTTCAGTGAGTTCAACTCCGCTTTTATTCTTCCACCTAGCATCATGTGTCGATCTGGATCACACACAGACAACATTCAGAAACAAAAGATTTCCAGCTACATATTTTTTACCCTTTTCTTTTCTTTTTTTTTTGTCTGAAAAACTCATTTCTTCTCATTAGTCTCCCACTGTAGTGATTTTTTATGACAGTGAAGGCCTGATTTATGCTTTTTCTTCTGAACGTGTCTGCTACCTGGTTCCTGTGGAGCGTCCATGTAGACTGATTTAGTGAAAGTATTTTCAGCTCCAGAGGTGACTTTTATGCTATTTTTACCAAAAACAACTGTTTGTTTAAACAGGTTTTTATATAGATTGATAAACTCATTAAAAGAAGTCTGTTAAATCTTTTCCCCGTTGCTTTATTGGCCCTACTCTGAAGGCTAAAACGTACTGGTCCGGTATACCTCTGCCTCCCAGAGGATGGCATTAATCTTGTCCAACAGGCTGTAAATCTGACTGTCGAAACTCTTTGAAATAATCAGGAAAGTTTACTTCTTATAACTGGCCTGCAGAAATCAGACCGACACAACAGGACAGGAAAAAAAAGCTTCCAGTTTTCTTCATGAAGGTTAAAAAAAAAGAGGGGGAAAAAAAAACTGGCCAATCTGGTGCATTTTTCCTGATGTCAGAATCACATTAGAGGTGTTACAGGTATGTCTCAGTAAGAAAAGGAGAGCGGTGTCCATTTTTATTCGCCTGACTGCAATTTTCTGAATCACCTGGGTGCTGCGTTGCCATTAAGGGCTCCAATCCAATCAAATTAAAATCAAACTTTATTTCATGCCACAGGCAACAGAGTGCTCTACAAGATAAAAAACCAAGTCATAAAGATTAAAAACAAAGTAAACATTCACACACAAAAACTTGTTAACATGGCATTTAAAAACAATCAAAAAACAGACTCAAGTTCTTTCACACACTCATATACACACACAAGTATGGATAGCAACCCCATTCCCATCCCAAAAACATGACTACTAATGTCTTTTTAACTCAGTGTTTCTCAGTTTCGGTCCCCAGGCCCCCCTGTTCTGCCTGTTTTAGACACGTTCCTCCTCCAAAGCACCTGAGTCAGATTATTGAACTTCCTCATCAAGTTTTTTGCATCCTGTTAACGAGCCTTTATTTCATCCAGGTGTGTCAAAGTAGGGTTGAATGAAACATGCAGGGCAGGGGGGGCCTGAGGACTGAAATTGAGAAACACTGCTTTAACTGAACATACTGTAGGTATAACAAATAAACCAGATAAAATACTAAATGAAGTTATAAACATCTGACTTGATACTGATGTGTGGAAACTATATCTTTGGGATCATTCCACACCAGGAGCTCCCGGGCAGGCCAGGGTCCATCAACCACAGCCATAAAGCTGCAGTGCTGGACCCCATGCCACTCAAACAAGAGCAATCGCCATGGCAACAGCCCCCAGACCAAAGGCAGTGCCCCAGCATGGAGGATCCCCATAAGGAAAACATTGGAGTTAAAGACAGAAGTTAAATAACCTTAAGACACAGGAAGAACAACTTAGAGCAACAATAATAAAAAAAAAAATACATATAAAATGACTTAATAATAAATAATATGCTAAAAAGAAGAGATTAAATAACATAAAATAAAAAATGAAACAATTAATAAAATAAAATTCAAGTAAATGCGAAGCTAAAAAAGATGCGGTTAAATACACATATGGACAAATCCTTTTCCCCTATCTTCTGGATTCATTTGGTGAGTATTTCAGTCTGTTTTCAGAGAGCTTGCAGATTTGTACCCAGACAAAGCCAATGGAGCAGTGCCACTGGAAATCATGGGGGCAGTGTTTCACTGTATAACTCACATGCAACCAGCAGAAGGAACAAAGAAGAAGAAGCCACAACACATTTAATATCTGCACACAACATCGCTGTCCATTGTGCTGCTTGTCTTTGAAGTTCTTTCTAAAAATGTACATTATCATGATCTCCTTGTCTGTCACCATGTTTTCTGTATTGCTTTTGGAACTGAAGTCAGAATCGAGCTCTGACCTCTGTCCTGCTCTCTGGGGGATGTAGAAGCATTTAGCAGTGACATTTGACAACGTTTGGCACAGCAGCACCTTTTTCTTACAGGACATATATGAAACAGGAGCATAAATGGAGCTTAAAGCTGAACCGAGCTTGAGCAGAATAAAACATCTGAATACAGATTAAACACCCCTGCCTGTTGCACAAAAGAGCCAGATGTCAGATGTTGGTGTGTTTTTTTGACCAGTCTAAAAGGGCTTTGGTTTTCCTTTTCTGAGATGCTCCTCATTAGGCTCTCTTTCAATAAAGATCTCGATGTTCCTTGCAACCATAACTGAAGCAACTAAAGAGGGTTGGCTGATTTTCAAGTAATCCTAGACTCTTTGTCTCTACTTACTGTACTTAGGGCTTGTAGGTCTATTTGGGGCAAATCAATACAGCACAAATAAGGGCCTTAAACGCACGAGGAAAGTAAAAAGTAAGCGAGGTGAATTAACTTTTAAAGAGGCACACCTGTTCACTGAAAAACCTCCCAGCCTCATTATGCTCACTGGGTAGAAGGTAGGAGTATTCATCAGGTGTCAAAGCAAAAGGTAGCAGCTTTGAAAAACCTAAAATATGAAACAATTTCTGCTTTTGCTGATCACATGATTCTATAGGATGGTTTGTTAGTTAAATCTGAAGAACCTTCTGCTTGAGTAAGTGTGTTTAAACCTTTGACTTGCACTCTACTAAGCTCTATATCTTGACTTTTGACTCATCTTAAAGTCATAACCTGATGTCACGAGCATGTTGTCTCCAGTGTGCCGTTACCTTGGTGACAAAGTCCTGGTAACCCGGGTAATACGTTGTGACGATGGAGAAAATGTACCAGTCATACTCCTCCATGATGTTCAGGATGACAGAAGCCTGCTGCTCGATGGAGGGGCCGAACTGAAAGAACATGGAGTTGTCATCCTGATAACAACAGAAGCACAGAAAAGAACAAAAGGCACAGTGTAAATGGTTACGCAACAATGTTGGTCTGAACTTTCATTGTGTTGGCTTTACACACAAAAGGAGAACAGCTACCACTTAAAGGATGGAGGCGGTTTTGTAACATTACTGGTGCGAACATTCATTTAGCTGCTTTTCTTCTTCGGCTCACAGAGAAGAAAGGCAAGAGGACTCCTGTGGACTTATAATGATAGCGGCCATGATTTTCATTAGTTCCCTTTATGACTCCTTTAATGAGTTTGTGGCTGGAGCAAATTCCTCGGACTTAAAGCTGCTGCCCTCGGTCTCATCGATGATTTGCAGCATTTTGTCTTATTACGATCAACAAAGTGATTTTAATACCAGATTTATGCAGATGAAATATTCAAACTAGCAAAGACTGAGCAGAGTTTAAAAAAAAAAAAAACATCCTCTCAGCCAGAAGCACCACTTGCAGAGAGCTAAATCTACATATAACAGATAGATGATGTGCAGCTTAGCAAACAGCACTACAGTCATACAGAAAATTCAATAAACATTGCATTAATGCTCAAATCCAAGTCTGTGTCTTGGCAACGTAGTTTTGAACTGGACAGACGACGAGGAGGAGGTGAGAAATACTAGTCTAGACAGTGTCCTGTAGTTCTGCAACATGAGCTTGTTATTGTGCATGTGTACATGAGTCATTCAGTTTTAGTTCACCTCCCGCACATTGTACAGTAGCTCCTTCATTTTCCTGAATATTCATGCTTCCCGTGTGGCGAATTACATGAATGAGATCAGAGTTTGCTGTGAGTTTGGTGTTCAGTTGCATGTGAGTGAAATGAGTCGTAACAGGCAAGTCGGGCCACACATGCTGGCGAGCGTCTGCTTCCTCCACCGCTAGTCTTCAGCCAGCATTAAAAAAGCCAACCTGACCACGTCGTAGAAGATTCACCGGTGTTAGCAGGGTTATATTAGTGAGATGACATGTGGAGGAATTTAATTTTAAGAGTAATGCGCTGCACCCATGAGTTTGACAACAAGTACGTTTTCCTGTTAACTGCAAATGCTGCCTCTTAAAATGAAGAAGTAGTGATGCAAACGCTAAGCTTGCATCATGTTTCTCTGCTAATTTGGTTGTGTTTCTTGCTGCCCTAGCTGTCTCTTTTCCTCTTTCTTTCTCATACTTCATCCATCTCTACTCTGCCATCCTTTAATACCAGTGGAATCACTGCCGGGACACAGTTATAATTGAATTTCCAGTCTCCCGCTCTCCCCCTTTATCCTCTGCGGAATGCTCTTGCCACTTTGTGCCCCCATCTCATCATTTCCTTTGGTTTCCACCCTCTATCTCGCTCTCCTTAACATTAGTATTAATGCACTGTCCGACACGCTCATTCAAAGTGCAAAAGGTCTGCAGAATTTGCACTAGCCTTGGAGAGGCGTACGTGCTAAAAAGAAAAGCAGGAAACGCAGACTGGGTACTGGTAGGGACGACAATTAAGTGCTGCGAAACAGCCCTCTTTATTTACAGCAAGAACAATTAGGGTTTGGCCACATTATCACCTCTGCTGGCACAAAGTGATCGATTAGTGAGTATTAAAAATTCCCAGAGGGGGTAGCGTGGCCAGCTAGTCATTCAGCAAGACACAGGAAGCTGGCCAGCGAGGCGTTGAATTCACTGCTGAGCCGGTCGCTGTCATCTCTGTGGCCTCACGGCCCGCTACTGCACGCAGACAATACGCTACAGAATACAATGCAGCAGGATGAATGGCCGGTGGAGACACGGGAAAAGGGAGAGAGATAGAAAGATACGGCGAGATGCAGATAAAAAAAAATAAAAAAAAGCATGGAGCAGGCAGATAAAAGACAAAGGAAAGCAGAGAGAAAGTAAAGGAAAAGAGAAGGATCGAGCTAGAATAAAAGATGGAGATGTACAAAAAAGCAGCCTGGCTGTAGCTGAGATTTGAAGCCTCCAGAGGGACGGCGGCAGAGGACAATGTGGTGACAATGGGTGAATGGAAGAGAGGAGGCCAGGCTGGCAGACGGCTATGATCCTGTGTGGAGCGGGTGAGCGGGGAAGGGGCAGCGAGCCAGGAGTCTGTGAAGGAACAGGCAAACGGAGGTGTGTGTCCGTGCTCGTGTGTCAGGCAGTCAGCCAGCCGTATACGCAGGGAAGAGACTAAGCCTGAGCTGCTCAACCGCAGAGGACTGCTGCTGTCAGAGAGGAGGAGACAGAAACGGGACAGCAGTGCCCTCGTCTACGGGACTCGTGGGTGGGTTTGTGTCGGGGGATAGAGACGTTGTAGTATGTGGGTTCCAGTGTGTCTGCAACACTTTCTTAGGAGTCATATTAATACCACACATGTGTGTGTTTCTACATCTAATTTCCCCCAATTGTACAGGTTTGACCAAGGTGAGGTACTATGTTTCGTATACATGTGTGTATGAGTGCTTGTGTGTGCCTGTTCAGTGGTTGACAGACCACGGTGTGCCATAAGAGCTCGCTCTGCCCCAGAGCCTCCAAATGAGCATGCTCACACACTCCTGGAGCAGTTATTTGACTTGAAGGGGAGGGAAAGTCAATAACTCAGGTATTTCAATTACACACACGGGCACATCAGTGGCTGCAAAAAAATAGACCCACTTCCGATCTTGCGCTGGAACACGCATCCAAAAGACACAAACAAAAAGCAGAGACACTTTAGTTTTAGACACATGCACGCATACACACCCAGGACTAGTCCTCAAACACGCTGCAAAACGCAGAATGAAAAGTCACGTGCTTTACATGGACTCGAACATGCTTGTAAATCCAGTAAAACACCTCGAGGCGCAGCTCGGCGCTTAACAGTAAAGTGCTTCATGCCGTGATCACATTAATGCAAGTAAATGGAAACACACAGGTCACGTACAAAAATTTGCACTTAGATTTGCTGTATGCCTGTGCAATGTGCTTACATGTCACAACAGACATTACTCCAACTTAAGAAAATGTCTTTATTTTTTGTTTTCAGGTCATTTAATGGAACTGATGAGACAGACGTGGATGCATATCAGCTGCAGGAAAGCTAAAGTAATTTGGGGTTTTTTTGGTTGAAGCTAAGTGTATTTATTTTACTTTATAGCAACACCACTGAACTTGGGCCGATTTTCACACTTTGGCACCACCCTGTCAAATTAAATTTACATCTTGCATCCTGTCTCTTCTCTGAGCTCTCTCTAGTCATTGAAAGTCATTCCAGTGACTTGTTTTATCTCTTGCAGTCACTTTTGCTCTTTTTTACTCATTTTCTCTGATATTATCTTGTATTTCTTTGCTAAATCAGCTGTATTGCATGTCTAAAATGGCCACTGTACTGGTATCCAGTTATTGGCATGTGAAAGCAGCTAAAACACAGCTGGAACGTGATGCTGCAGGCTTGAACACAAAATGTTTTAAATGCAGTTTTTCTACCTCCTGATGCTGCAGAGAAACAACACCTCCACAAATGTTTCCCAACAAAAGTCAGTCCCATCAAAACTAGTCTGAAACAATGAGTTTTAATGTCAGAAACATATTCAATGTTTCTTTAGCACGTGTTTCCTGCATGAATAAACTCAGTGAACTCACTGAAACAAATTCAATAGTGCAAGAAAAATAAGTGTTTTTTTTTTTGTAGAGAATGTGGTAAAAACACACCTTCAGGCTTGTTCAATGAAAATAAAAATTCTGCCTGGATCTGATCTGAGTCAGAACATGAAGATAAAATGTACCAATTAGTGAGCTGTAATAGTGTAGGCAGGGAGATGTTGCACTTTATGTTTGTCCATCTGAATTTTAAGGTTCTGCTTCTACTAAATACTATAGCCTATCCACAGCATACTGTACATAAAACAATCTTGCCATTTGACTAGTCTTCAAACCATGCCTTGTTATTTCATGATCAGTGCAGGACACAGATTATATTATATTATGCACCCAGAACCACTTACTATCCTGATATACTGATATGTAATTGATGATGTGACTAAATACATCTTTGCACCAGGATGTGCCAGGCTTTAGCTACAATTTAGATTTTTGAGATGTTTTAATGAACTTTTTGTGCTATATAGGCCAGATAGATTGTTTTGCGTGCAAGTAGAAGATGCAAAGGCTGAGATAGAAAGGTGTAAACCAGAGACAGCAGATAGTGTCTGTTGCTGGGAGGTTTTTGGCAATGCATATTTCTAACCTGCCTATAAAGGATCCTTTGAACTTGAGCGATGGGGGGGGGGTAGCTGCTATTGACTGCTGCTGCACTGCCTGATGGAAAGCGATGCCAGCCAGAGAGAGAGAGCGAGCGAGTGAGACAGACTGAGACAGAGAGAAAGAGGATGGAGGGATGATAAAACAGGACTGGAGTGGGAGGTGAGGAAAAAGGGAACAGCTGGCCTTCGCTTGAATGTAGTGAATTCAAAAGGCGGTGGGAAGGAGATATAAACTCGCCACAGGCATTCACACACACACACACACACACACACACACACGCTCAAGTACAGCAGAAAAAAGGAGACACACGCATGCACACATACACAAGTCCTCAAACACACTCATTTCTGATGAAGCCTCTGAGCCAAAGCCGCCATTACCACATGCTCTGAAATTACGTATTGATGACGAGACCTCCCCTCTGCTCCCCTTTCTTTTCCCCCCATTCCCTCGCATGTGCTCTCACACACACACACACAAATTTATTATCTCTACCTCAATTAAACCTCCACTCACTCCCAGCCTCTCCTTTTTTTCCTCTTTCACTCTTCTCATGTCTCATCATCACATCTCTTATCAAGGAAGCCTACTTATCTTTAATCAAACACATACAAGCTTAATTAGCCTGAACATTTGTCAGACCGTCATCTAATTAACAGTGACCTTATTTAAGTACTTTTTGGGTCTTAATTAAAAAAAAAAAAAAAAAAAAAAAAAAAAAAAGGGGGGGGGGGGCATGTCTTCATTAGAATATTTGACAAAAATCACTCTAACATCATTTTGATTGCAATCTGACTTCCTTGTCTCAGCAGATGCACACGTTCACGTATGTAAAAGATAGAAAGATGGGGAAAAAAGGAAAATAAATCTATAATGAACTAATTGAACTGAACAAGAGACAAAACGTGGGCTTTCATTTTACGTCTTGATACAATCAGACAGCCAAAAATCGCTTTAACATGTAGGCACAAATACACACAGTGTTTCTCTCTGGCCCATTTCTGCTCTAAGTTTAGCAGAGGAGCCACCCAGGAGCCTCTGCAGTCTGATGCTTCCTGCTGCCGCTCGTTTTGTCCCCTGGTCCTTGTAGAGCGGTAATAGCTCTTTCACAGTGTTCATACAGCTAAGCTAAGGAGGCTAAACAGGGGAGGGCTGCAGGGAAAGTGAGGAAACTTTCAAAACATTGAGATGCAGTGAGGATTTTAATCTCTATTTCTTGGAATGGGCAGCTGAGTGAGGTTAAGTAGATGAATATTATGTGGAAGGAATGACTTAAAAATGACTGAATTTTGTTGGATATTACAGATTAGTAGTGACGTTGACTGCTTCTCACAAGATAAACTCTGTGGATAAGTTACACTGAATAATTTTTGAGGTTTTGTCCTTTTAAGGGAACAAAAACAAGGACACAGGTGCAGGGGATAAAGCACTGCTTTACAAGTGGAAGATGGCTCTTTTGCTACAGAGCAATGTTTTATTTTCTCCCGAGACAAAATGCCTCATTTGAACCAAAAAAAAGTCACCCCTGACCATAGTGTCACCCCTGACTCATCACACACCTGATCAAGACCCCATTTCATCCAGTGAACTGCTCTACTGCTGCTTATTGGCAGTTCTCCCTCTGCAGTGGCAGGAAATTACCTGCTTGTGCCAAGAGAAGGATAATAGGAAAACATAATTCCTGGATTGTGATCAGATCACGCAGTTCACGTAAGGAGGTTGGATAGGAGGAGGTGAGACATCCAGTTCCCATGAAATGGATTCCAACCTCAGAGCTGTTGTTTCTCATTCCCTTTGCTACTTTTTTTTCACTTCCTTCACTCTGCTTTAGTACTATTCATTATGATGCACTAAAATCACTTGATTATGCTGAAGCATTGTCACTAAAGTTCAGAAAACATCCTGGTAAATTCAACATTATGTTTTAATACAGATACCTTCAGCATTATTCTGCACGTTACCTTGGCAACAAGCCCAGAGAGTTTGACACTTTCAAAAGTGATGTTTTGAAGTATCCTCTTCATTCAAAACCAACACAGTGTCGGTATGTGACAAGATGGCAGGAAAATAGGTTTCATTTAACCACGAGAAACCTTTTTAACAGCCCTCTGGTTTCTCCACAAAATGTTTAGCAAAGTGCAAACATACAAGTTTGGTTTGTCCCCCCAAGCTGCTTCAGCAGTCAAACATCTGAAAAGAAAGGCAACCTACGATGTCTTTTCATATAGCATGTGCATAGTAAGGTAATAAAACCACATAAAGTATTATTTTTTACTTATTTTCATTAAACAGGTGAAAATAAATTCATTATAATATAACATTCAGCTTTTATGTTCTTCCTTAGAATATTGCATTTGGGATGATCAGGGCCGCAGAGATGGTGGATGTTTTTTTTAAAAAAAGAAAAGGCTCAAGATCCACCTTTTTAGTTTAGCTTTTAACTGAATTTTTCTTTTTTATTATTTATTTGTCTGTTTATTTATCTGTTTTTAAATAAATCCATTTATTTACGTATTTATTTATTTAGTTTTTAATTGATTTTTAGCTTTTATATATCATTGTACTACCTAATTTTATGACAAATTTGATGTACTTTTTATGTATGTACATATCACGTTGGTTTAATTTTATTGTTTTATTTATTATTTTACAGAATTATTGATTTAGGTTTTTTTTTATTTGTTTGTCTTTATTTGATATTTTTAACCTTTTAGCTCCAGTGTTTCTTCTTCCTCATGGGGGGCCCTCCGTGTCAGGGGCTGCACCTGTTTAACCAGCAGGGTCGTTGTGGGGTCATCCTGCCGGGGGTATTGGTAGGGGTTCTGCACTGCAGCCATATGGCTGTGGTGTGGACCCCGGCCTGCCTCTGCCTGGACGTTCCCTGTAACCCTGTCTCTGTTGGTCATTCCTGGTGCGGCTCCTTACATGGACGGATTCCTTAGATGTAGTTTCCTTGCAGCAGTGTCAAGCCAGATATAGAGCCAGATATAGAGTCAGAATACTGAAGTTATTAGTTGTTATTTTGGCATAAATGTTCAGAGGAAGGGTTGGGTCGTGTGCTTGTGTGGATAACGTGTGTGTGTGTTTTTTAATTGTGAAACTGTTTTTTATCTTTATGTTGTTAAGCACTTTGATATGCTTTTGTATGAAAAGTGCTATACAAATAAAGTTTGATTTGATTTGATTTGATTTGATCAGCTGAAAGATTACTAACTGAGAAATTCAGCATAAAGTCTTTTTGTAAGATAATAAAAAGCATCTAATTTTTTTTCTAGAGCATCCTTTTTATGATTTAGCTGGGAAATTTAATAAATCGTATACATTTTAAATCATCTATGGATCTAACATGAATACATAAACAAACAAACTCAAAAAGATGAAATGGGCTGGCCTTCATCAGTACCAGAAATCTGTGTGCAGATAATCCGACACGGTGGCCACAGCAGAGGTAATTTCTTCCTTTAAAACTTTTAAAACCACTTGTTTCCTGCTTTCTTCTACACAATCAAAACATAAACTAATCCCCTCACTGCTGATGTGGGACACATGCACATGTACACACACACACACACACACACACATCTACGGGACTGTGAGATTTAGAGAGCCCAAGGAAATTTGGGTAAAGAAAAGGAGATGTTAAAATGTTAACTTGTGATAATAATGTTTGATCTGTGGTCTTCTGGTGCCCCTTTTGTTGTCCTGTTTCTAAAACAAAACCTCTCACAAGGACAGCTTCATTTTTTTTTTCCACAGTAAAACACAGGGAGAAGAAGTTGCAGGGCAGCGAGGGGAAGCGGGGATCGACAAGACGCTGAGGTTCACCACGGTGTCCCAAGGCAGCTGTAAAGTGGCTCAGGGAGCCAGGGAGGTGGGCAGACATCTTTCTTCCCGTCCCATGCTACAGACCAAAAGGGAGGATGGGAAAGGTGATGCTGGGCTGAGAGAGAGGAGAAGGAGAGAAACATGACGTGTGGGGGAGGCAGACTGTGGTTGGTTGGGGTGAGAAGATACAGACGAGGGAATGTAATTAATCCATTTATTCCTCTGCAATCTCTCGTCTCTTCCCCGCTATCTCCTCCACTCCAGTCATATCTTCTGATTTCAATCTCCTGCTCAGCTTGCCACCAACTTATGGCTTCTCATCTTTCCTCATATGAACCTCGACCCCTATTTTCTCCCCCAGCTTCACCTCCAGTCCTCTCTCCCTGCCTGTATTCCAGTTTTACCCCCCCCCCCCCCCCCCCCCCCCCCCCCCCCCACCTACTAGGCTGTTTCTGCTAAGTCCTTCTCTGCGGTACATCTTTTACTCCCTTCCTCCTTCCTTCTCTTCCTCCTTCCCGCACTCCATCTATCATGCATCCCAGGCAGCACCTGAGCTGCGCTGTCAGTTGCAGGCACAGAGCCATCATCATGCTGAGGCTGTTTCTCACCACTTCACACTACAAAAAAACATATTCTCCCACACACACATCCCCCCCCCCCCCCCCCCCCCCCCCCCCCCCCATATCAGGCTCTCTTAACCTCACCTGACCCACTATTCTACAGTTTATCTACAACACATCAGTTTGTGCTACAGCACCAAGGTGACGGAGCCCCGGGTCACCATTTACCTTTAAGACTGTCTTCAACCTGTAGAGATGGGTGGAAGCTGCACTCCTCAGAGAGGCGAGAGGCAAAGCAGGAGGAGAAGAGCGGGAGGCGAATTGAGAGATAAAGAGGGGAAGAGTACAACACTGATATGTGAATCTCTTCCTGGAAACGGGGTAAAGACTCGCTCTCAGTCACTGTCAGTGGCAAGACCACCACTCCATTCCCTTCCTTCTCACGTAGCCACAGCAAACTACATCCTCCTCTTCTCCTCATATCTCCTGCTTTTTAAATGTCTCGCTTCACTTCAGCCATTTAGCTTGTACTCTCAACCACAGAGTCTCAACAGCAGCATCAGCCTGGAGTCCCGCTCTCCGACGCCTCTGGAAGCAGCGGGTGCAGAGGTCAATGCCGCGGCAGCTCTATGACAGCTGTAACAAATGTTCTGTATCACTGGAATGATGAGAGAAGATGACTTGGAGGCTTGTGTTAAAGAGAAAAAACGAGGAAGGTTTATGTGTTCATCTCTCGTGTCTGACTCACACAGACCACCCTCTCTGAGTATACAGCCTCATCCCTCACTAGGATGGGCTCCCCCAGCGAGGACGGCTAATGTTCACTGTGATTACAATTAAAATTCAAATCAGTTTTATTGGCGTGACAGTGGCAGGGGGATGTCTCCGCAGCAGAACATGTTTCAAGACAGGCTAAGACAATAAGCCGATCTGTACGCTCCTCTTCTCCTGTTCCAGCTGTTCTAGTTGCTCCAGTCTTCGTTCCCTGTCTAGCTAACCTCGTTTTGGCTTCGGAAAGCTAAGCACCAATATTTAAAACCCTCCCGTCTTCGCGATGACACCCTCACTGCCAACACAAAGAAACGCTGTATGATCACATTGTTTTCAGGTTTCTTCTCAGTATACACTCACAGTTAGCATGTGTGAGCGTGTGTGTCATTACACAAACACCTGTGCTCGCGTGTTGAACTCGTTAAAGGAAAATGAAGCAAATGAAGCTTTAAAAGGGGGGCAAGGGAGCAGGAGATGCCATTTTCCTAAATGTAGGAAAGATGTGGGAGGCTTTAGGGGAAAAAAAGAAAGAAAGTTCTTGGTATATTTATAAATACTTAAGAATTAATCACCCATTAGTGGATCCTGGGATTCAGAGATTCCCTGTGCATCTCTTGTCTTGTAATTAAAGTTTCTAAATTCCTAAAAACAGAATTAATTCTAATTGACTTGCTTAATTTATACCACCTAAAACAGAGAGTATAATCCTTACAGATTTATACATATTTACCACCAATAGTTCATATTAAAACACAGGATTTTGATACCCTCTACCAGCAAGACCCACACTATGACTATGAGAGTTCACTGGAAAAAAACATTGATCAGGATAAACAGATGAAAAAAGAGAAACTGATTAATGATATGAAGAGCAACAAGAAAGAATTGAGATTGCCCTGAAAGGGCAAGAGATGAATAAATGAGTGAATGAATGAATGAATGAATGAATGAATGAGCGAGCAAACAAACGAACAATGAACAAATGAACGAACAAATGAATGAATGAATGAATGAATGAGAGGGGAAGATGAGGGGGATGGATGAATGAATGGATGAAGAAGGGAAGGATAGTTAATGCATGGGAGAAGAGGGAAGGTGAAGCAAAGCAGGAAGAAATCATGAATGGATGAAGGGGTGAAGCTGAATCAACCAATGAAGGACAGAAAAATTAATGGGTGAAGGGCAGGTAGGATGAAAGGATGAAATAATGAATGAATGAAGGAGGGTTATGATGGAAGAATGGATGAAGGACAGATGAGCAAGCATGAAGGGAGGGTAGAAGGATGAACTGATGAATGGATGGAGAGGGGCTGGATCGATGAATAGATGGAGGAAGGATCAAAGGATGAATGAGTGAGGGAAAGGAAGATGAATATATGGATAAATGAATGAGTTAGGCTGAGGATGGATGAGTGGATGAAGTAGGTAATAATATGAACTATTTTCCTTGTTTTTCTTCCCTCTGCAGCGTTTGTCATGAAAGCACAGGCTGCAGCTGCAACCAGACAAGCAGCACATTGACAGTGAAGGACCGCAGCGTAATCCAGCCCCGCTATCTGCCATCCACTCTGCCTTTCAGTCTGCCAAAAGTTAAAGCAAATCACCGCCTTATTAAATTACTGCTAATGCAAGCTCAACATTCTTTACTGCTTCATGTTAATAGTCGGGTCTAAATTGTTGGTGGGCTGAGACTCTGATCCCCCAGATTAAGATTTAGAACCCACCCAAAAGAAGCAAAGAGCGCCAGACGCTCTGGTGCCCAGATGTCCACTTTTAAAACACTTTTTTTTTTCTTTTAATCGCACACTGTTGATCTCTGATCCTTCTGAATAACAGGAGCATTACAGCAACATTCCTCCCACAATTAAATTTACAGAGTTTTTCCTCCTTCTTTTAAGTTTTATAGCGTAGCTGAACAAACTTTATTGTTCCTCGTGGACAGTCAAAGATTGGCGAACTGTCATTTTGTGAAGGTTTCCATCTCGATTTTATTTTGTGGTTGAGGATCTGAGAACAGAGAAATTTCCACTCTAACATCTATCTTACTTTACCTATTAGCATAAATATTATATCATATTTCCCATATTTATGCTTAGCAGAATCATTCAATGTGACTTTAGAAACTACTAAAGCGAGCCATGCCATTTCTTAACCTCATTGTAGGTGGAATATCTACTTTGTTGCCTCTTCCCAGTAAATTTTTTTTTTTTTTAAAAAAAGGTTAAAAAAAACAAAAAAAAACCTGTCAGCTGTTTTCTTTACTTTAGTCTAACATAGAAAATAAATCTTTATTTCTACTGGATCTTTTCCTGCGCGACCATATGTTTTTCACTTTTAAATGAATGGAAAGTGAGGAGTCGCTCTAGCATGAGCTTATCCGCTTTTAAAGAGCGCTGTGTCATCCATTCCCTTTGGTGTTGGAACAGTAGATGATCCACGGCATCTTCGGTCCTGGGCTCTGTGACTGAGCAGGAAAAGGGACGGCCTGCTGTTCTAAAACGTGGGAGCCTTACTAGCTGGAAGTTGTGGCGGTGTAATTGATTTGACTTATCCCCATCACCAGACTGCAGATGTTTTGCTAAAACTCCAGTTTACCGAGGCACAAGCCTGCGTGATATTATGTTCCCCCCAACGGCAATGACAGTTTTCCCCCCAAGAAAGACATATATATTGAATTTTGTTTCAGTCTCAGAGTGTCACTCCAGTCTTTATTCATGCTGCATTCAGCATTCTTGTGGAAGAGCTGCTTCTGCACAGGCAGTGAGAAGCCATGAAGGAAGAAGACGTTTCCACCAGTTTTTAAAGGTCACGTTGTTTTGTCAGTCACAATGGTCAGCCTGGTAATGGCACCTACTGCTAAACAGAATAAAAATCTATCTGTAGTTTTTTGCCATGTAACGCTTTTTCTCTCCTAAGATTGTGCATCGTTATAGCAACTAGGCTGCGTAGCCACATAGTTAATATTACTTTCCTTTATTTTCTCCTCTTGGCAATTGTACAATCTCACCACAGTATTGCTTAAAAATGAATAATATTTCATACGGGTCAATTTCTCCAATTGATGCAATCTTTTCCTTATAGCGTCATGAAAACACATTTAATTTATTTTTAACTTTCAGCATTGTGGTCTTTTAAATAGTTATCGTGTGTAGTCTGGTCTTTTGTACATCGATGGTCAGGTCATCCTCTGTGGCCTCAGAAAATGGCACCAGCATACTGTTCATATCCCAGACTGCACTGCAGTGATGCCAGTTCTCATCCCCCATTGTTAAGTACTGTTGTATCAAAGATTTGTCCTGTACTATGGCTGTGTAATCATACGTGAAAACACATTCACATTTGCATCAGAACCATGATGCAAATGTGAAAAAAAAACTAGAGCTGTCAAAACTAAAGCAAAGAGATTAATCATTTTTGTAAACACATTAACCCGTAAACAACAAAGTTATTCGTCTGAATTTGGTATCATCTCGGTGAGAGAGTGAGTTTTAGGCTATATAGATGCTCTGTCACAGCAGGAAACCAAATCAGGAAAAAAAAACAAACTTTATTCTCCTTATTTATGAAGAGTCAGATATGTTTTCAGTCTATCATTTTAAGTTTTCATTATAGAGTTTCTAGAAACAAAATTATTCCATTTCATATTCCATTTGGGATGATCTCAGTGAGAAAGGCTGATTCGGGGCATATAGGTGTTTTGTCATGTGACCATGACCCACCAAAAATACTTTATCCTCCTTATTTAGACAGTTATTGGGTCTTATATTTGGAGGATGGCTGCAGGATGACTAGCTTGATATATCACACAATTAACCACTCAGCTGTTTCGTTTATTATTCTGGTCCACAGTCCTTACCAGTAAATAGTAATGGGATTTATCAGTACAAATACACGGTACTTGATATCGGTAAATACTTACTTAATACCTCAATTAGGAAAAAAAAGCAGATTGGTGTATGTCTAGTATCATTACAAAAAATATTTCTTAAAAAAGATCATGTTTGTGGTTCAATATGTTTTTATTATGTGTTTTTATTTTGTTCGCTCCAGAAGTAACGCATCCCTTTAACGTTTAATATGAGACCCAGATCATTTTATTTTTCTGTCTCTGGACTTCTAGAGTTTGTCTCTTTTCCTTTGCTTTGACCTCTATTGTACAAAAAAAAAACAGAAAAGAAATTACAGCATTATCTAGTTTTTTTGTGCCCTTCCCTCCACTTATACACACACTAACACATGCATGCAGTCTTCCTTTACCCTCTGCATGCTGCTATGACAAGAATCCTCTGTTTTTTTTTAACCAAAACAATATCTAAATGGTGCACAAAGACCCATTAAAGTCATCAAGCCATTAAAACAGCAACCGGCCGCCTTCAGCTTGGCAATTACAAATATTTCATTCACTTTCCCACCCCTACACACACACACACGCACACACTATCTCTTATTCTCCTCCTGTCTCCAATGCACGTGCTCCCTCTCTTTCATCTTTTCCTCTCCTGTTCCATCCTATCTTTCACATGTGCACACGCTTCCTCACGTGCACTCTACCTCACACTGATCCCCTCTTTTTTTTTTAAAAGTCATTTTCTCCATCCCCATTGGCTCATATGTCCCCCTCCGTTGCCACTGTCGCCTTACTACAGCAGCTCACAATCATTGTCACAATCGATTAACAGATTCCACACTGCTGGACACGGCATTTACAAAGAGCCACATGAAATTAAAAGAAGGAGTGGGGTGAGATAATGAGGAGAGCGGGGAGAAAAGGTTTAGTGTGCTGCTGTCATGTAAGTGGATGCAGTTGCCACATAAGCATGTCAAGCCCGTAGAGTAGTCTCTACAGTACATGAATATGACACAAGAGAAGCAGGCCTGGGAATGAGAGAGCTTTTCCTGCGGTGGTGGTGGCTCTGCCAACAGCAGTCGCCTGTCACACCAGTAATGTTCACCTTTAAACCTTTGAACTGAGGGTGAAAAGGAAGGGGGGGGGGGGGGGGGGGGTAGACACAGAACAGACTGAGTGAGCAGCTACTGGGATTCATGTGTTTTTAATCTATTTATCACACATACTGGCCTTTTTATTGCACACCTTAACACAATTATCTAATCAGCTAATCACATGGCATCAGCTTAGTGCACTGAGTCATGTAGACGTGGTCGAAATGACTTGCTGAAGTTCAAACTGGGCATCAGAATGAAGAAGAAAGGGGATTAAAATGACCAAGTGGCAACCTCCGGCAATAAAAAATGAAGCCTATGCGGAAGTGCATAAAACCGCAGTTCCCCCTTCATCCACTAGGGGCTGCAACCAGAGCAAATCCCCATAGACTCCCATGTTAAAAAGACCAACTTCACAACAGAAATAAACATGTTTACAGCCTGGTTAAAAAATCCATTTTAGGTTTATTAGGTCAGGTTTACCTTCATGACAACTGTGGGGAGAGTGAATTTTTTTCTAACTCGCCTGTTTAAAAGTGATTTAATCTCGAAGTTCGGCGTATTTAGGGACGTGTCCTTTTGAGTGACAGGTACCAATATCCGGCTTCAAGTCAGAAGAGCGTAGAACAACCGCGGTTTTTAGCCGGTTAACCACGTGGCTTAGCTTTAGCCCGCTTACCTCCGTTAGCTGGTTAGCTCCTGTTATCTCGGGGTTAGCTTGGTTAGCTTTTAGCTACAGAAAGCTCAGAGTTCGCTCGATGTCAATCATTCGCCATGATCTGAAAAGGACAACAAAACTATGGAAATGTCCAGAAAGCAGCAGTTGTCCAGACTAAAATATGCTTTTGCCAGAGGTTAGAGAAGAAGGGGTAGACTGGTTGGAAATTATGGGAAGAAAACAGGAACTCAAATCATCAGTGGTTAGAGCAGAAGTACACATAATTCCATCTCTGAACACACAATACGTCCAACTTTAAAGCAGATGGTCTACAGCAGCAGACGACCATACCAGGTGCCACTCCTGTCAGCTAAGAACAGAAAACTGAGGCTACAATTCACAAAGACTCACCAGAACTGGACATAAACGATGGGAAAAACGTTGCCTAAATGTCTCAGTTTCAGCCGCACCTCGTTCTGACCCTTCAGATGGTATAGGGTCAGAGTTCGGTGGAAATGTAAAAGCATGGCTCCATCCTGCAATGTGCACATAGTTCAGGCTGTTAATAGTGGTCTAATAGTGTGGGAATATATTTTTGGCACACCCTGGGTCTCTTTTTACTAACATGACATCGTTTAACTACCACAGTCTACCTGATTGTTGCTGCTGACCATGTCCATCCCTTTATCACCACAGTGCAGCATCTTCTGATGGAAACTTCCAGCAGGATGATGCACCAAAGCTCAAATCATCTCCAGCAGATTATTAAACATGATGATGAGTTCAATGTACTCCAATGGCTTCCACAGTTGCTTGATCTCATCATGGATGTGCAGCAACTGTGCGATGCTTCATATCAATATGATTTAAAATCTCTGGGGAGTGTTTCCAACGCCTTGTTCAATCTATGAGACCAATAATTCCTAGAAAGTAAAGAAAGTAAAAGATAGACCTGACACAATGTTGACACAGTGACAACAGGTTGTTTCTAGGATAAGTGTTTAAAAAGTTGCTCAAGACAGGCTTCATTTAAAGCAGTTCATATTATAATTTACACATGTTGAGATCACTCAGCTTTCTGTTAATAACTCCAAATGAGCGAGGCCTTGTGTTAATACAGCAGGTAATCCTTCAGAACAGTTCCAATGTGCATGTCTGAGTCTGCTTCACACTCTTTCTTGTTCTCTGTAAAGCACCTTACATTTGTTTAACAGTGTTAGAGAGACTCCAACATACACGTAGGCCTGACACCAGGACCAAAAAAAGACATCCTTCCAGTAAAGCTAATAGCCTCATCTGCTTTTACACCAGGAAGGACACAAACAAAACCCAATTTCCACATTGTACCTTTTGCATCATGTCCTGCCTTACACTGAGAAGCCCCTTTTGGAGTACGTCCAGCAGGAGAGTATTAAAGAGGTCCTATTATGGTATTTGGAGTTTTCTGAGCTTTCTACAGTGTTACAGTGTTGAATCCTCATCAGACATGTGAACGATACTGTTTTTCATCACCTAAACGCATGTTTGAGTTTGAGTTTGAGTTCCAGTTCTCACTCCGTTCGGTTTCCATGGCAACGAAAAACGCGTCGTTTTAGAGTTTTTTTCTACATGGAAATCCTTGTGACGTCCCGGGGGATAAGGTTCGGTGATTGGTTACCTTCTACTGGTTAACAAGGGCATGTACAAATACATCAGGCGGGTGGAAAACGTTGGATAAAGTTATTTCCAACGATGGCTGGTGAGTTTACCAAAGAGAGACATCCTGCTGCATTCGTTGCTGTGGGTTGCTGTTGTCCACTTCGTTTTCAGGGTCTGATTCAGGTTCCAACATGTAGGGCTGTATGCTATGTGTTGACATTGTATTTTGTTTTTTTATTGAGTTCATATTAGAGGGTCGGTCTGAAGTAAATAAAGCGATTTGTGACAGTAACTTGATCAATCCCATCCCTTCTGGTCTCAGAAATAAAAATAAATTAGCCTGAAACGCACATAATAGTTCCACTTCAATCTCACGTGCAGAATCAATCGCCTCAAAAAGGTCTCTGGCATTCAGGTGTAAGATAGTTCTGGCCGCAAACAGGTGAGCAGCTTTGTTTCATGTCTCTTACTCATTTCCTGGAGTTCATCCATTATCATTAGCTAAAAACACTTATGACCAGTTACTTTTATATGTGTATAACTGTAGAAGTGTATTAGTAATATTATATTAGTAAAAAGTGAAAATAATTTGTTGTATAGAGAGTTTATAACCTGGAAATATTTTCATGTAATCATTTATGATATCTAACAATTAAAACCTGTAAACACTGTTTAAATGAGATTCCTGGAAAGATCCCAGAGGGATGACAACTTGAACCAAACGTTATGCTGCTGCATCAAAGGACAGCTTCCATCCATCTATTTTCTACACCACTTAGTCCAATTAGGGGTTACTGGGAAGCTGGAGAGATGGAGAGTTTGTCCCTCTGAAATGATTTGGGTTAGAAATATTAAACCCAAGCAGCTCTGTCCAGCCAATGATGCACAACTGGGCTTATAATGAAGGAAAGCTGCCTACAGACCCTTAACTGATCCATTAACCCTGTCCCTGTAATTTCATAAGCATACATACTTTCTAGTATTTTTCCTCCCATATCCACATGGGCTGCTTATGATTTCCCACAGAGCTCCCATCCCCCTCCTCATCTCCTCCCTCCCTCCTCCCTGTCTGACAGTTGGTTGCAACCGCAGCCACCGAATGCACACAGCGGAGGTGTGAGCGGTTCTTCCTCTCTCTTGCTGAGTCTCTGTGCACATGTACACGTGGATAAATACACATAGATGATTTTTCTACTGCAAAACGTGCAAATATGCACATTTAAAATCAGCTGTGTGTGCAGTGCACACAGGCAGAACCTGTATATATCCAGACAATAAGACACAGAGATGCACACAGCCAGATTTTGGCAGCTGCACCTGCTCTTTCCCTGCTTTCTTGCATACTGTGTCCCAAAAAAAAAACAAAAAAAAACCCAAAAAAAACCCAGAAGTTGGAATTGACATCTGGAGCCTGTGCTAGTGACTCTCCGTCTTCCACACACACATTCATACATGCTTTTTATGTCTATACTGACAGCTGGACATGTTAACTCTGTGAGTTATCTTTTACTGTTAATGTCTGAAAGCAAAAAAACATGTAAAAAAAATAAACTAAAACTGCCCGTCTTTGCCTGAGAAACAATAAAACACTGATGTCTAATCTTCTTTTCCATTCGTGTTTGACTCTTCCACTGATATCTGAACTCTATTTGCTTCAGAAAGTTGCTCCTCTGTCTTCTTTTCCATTAAAAGAATCTGAATTCTTAATCAAAACATATTAATTTTAAAAAGATACTAAAAATATCCACCAGCACATGGTAGCACAGTGATACTTTAGCACACACACACACACACTCACACAACAGAGATAAATTTCAGAACAAAGCAGCTAAATTCATTTTACAACAATACAACAGAAAGAACTCATATATGGACAGCATTATGCATAAAATAACATAAATTCAGCCACCTCCACATTAAAATTACAGCTGTGTGTTGCACCTAATAAAGTGAAATGCAGGTAAGATGCATGAACAGCTAAGCACATGAATTAGACTGAAATAGGTAGGCGGGCTACATTCAGCAGACAAATCCCACAGAAGGAAATGGAGGTAGAGTTCTGCTCTGCAAAGGGGGGAGTGCTTTACACTGACGAGTTACCTCACCTCTGAGAGTACTTTCAGGGTATGAACTCTGAAAGCAGACATAATGTATTGCACAATTACTGGATAAAGGGAAGTGGAGTAACTGTAGTTACTGAGGAGACAAGCTGGGCTTCAGTCCAGTAAATAAGGCGCCAGATGATTATCCTCATGTATGTGCATATATACACAGCGCATACATTCGATTAGATACATAATTAAAGGCAAAGCACAAAAACACTTGGGCTCTCTGATGTTCCAGCATAGTCAACATTTTATGGAACATAAGTCGCTGTGGTGCGCTAATAGGGTCATTAAATAAGTCAATTATTTTGTTAATTGCAAAATTATTCAATATTGCACATAAAGTTCTGTAAAAAAAAAAATCATATTATATGTCCGTATTACACATATCATTAAATTGGTTCCACCCAAATAGGTTACAAAAACACAATGAAGCCATAATCTTTAAAAAAAAAACAAAAAAAAAACAGTCAATTACTATACGTGACGTTTAGTTATACACTAGGTCCTGCATTTCTAACTTTGATATTTGATTTTGCAACGTATCATGAGACAATTCAGAAAGCCTCAAAGAGGACAAAACATCTGTGTCCAACCTGCAGGTGCACTCTCCAAAAACACTGCTAATCTATTTTTAGACTTTACAAGACGGAAAGTAACCAGCCGGAACGTGATGATCACACACATCACAGCAGGAAATACTCATTCTGACATACATAACACACACACAGAAGGACTACCTTCACTGGTATTGGTTCTGTTTGTTGATAACACATCTGTTTTTTTCTCAGGAACGATTTTAGGGAAAAGATGAGATCAGCTAGAATTCCCATCCGCGGAGGAAATTATAATCTAAAGTAACCTGAAAAATCCCTGGGCTGAAACGCAGCATCCGGGTTCCGCCTCCGCCCCGGTCTTTCTCGGCGATATTAAATCATCACCTGACCAGGATTCTCATTAAACTAAAGAGGCAGGTGCTCTATCACTGAGCATTTCATTTCCATCAGGCCAGCACCTTGCCCTCCTCACACCGATAGGCTGCGCAGCGTGACTTAGTGTTTGCTTTTTCTTTTTCTTTTTTTTTTTGTCTGACTTGTGCTGTCAGCGATGCAGAGGTCACTCCTCTTCAATCAGGAAGCAGGTTTTACAGAGGGAGGGGGGCAGGAATGACAAGGCGGGGGGGGAATCAAATAATTCATGCAGGTAAAACTTCACTTATCTTAGTTTGCATGATTAATTTTCCACGTGCCACCTTTTTGCCTCCCCTCCCAGCTTTGTTTATATTTCTAGCTTCCTCCTATCTGCACAAGTCACTTCTAATCATTAATTTCTGTCTGTCTCTGTATGCTTTTCTCCCAAGCAAAGGCACATCCTCCTCTTCTTTTCCCACACTGTTCACTGGCTCTGACTGATTGCGCAACACTCAACACCGTTCCCCTTTTCTGTCTGAACTTCATCCAAACCCATTGGCCTATTCTTTTTTTAAGTTACGCCCCTCTGATTGGATTACCGCTATTACTCCCAAAATGGATTTTTGGTCTGACAATACAGCATTTTTCCATGAATATTAATAGTGGAATTTCTGAAGTGATCATCCTCCAAATGGATTATTACACAGTACTGAGCTGGACTGTATAAAGTGGAGTTTAGTATTCTTTTTCTTTTGGTGTGCTTATCTCGTCTTCTCTCGAGCCTGTATCCTTCTTCCTTCTCGTGCTTTTCCTCTTTGTGCCTCGCCATCTCACTCTTTGTCCTACTTTTGAACCCACTTTTTCTATCTATCCCTCTATCCTCCCTCCAGACACTCATTCTCCCTCTCCATCTCCCTGCCAACCCGCCCTTTCATCCCCACGCCCTCCCATCCGGCTTCCTTCTTTTTTTCACTCGCTCTCGCTATCTCTGCCCTCGTCCTGCTTCTCCATTGTTTTCTCTTCTCAATCACTCTGCCTTCAATGTTAATTCAAAACGCCGGGTTAGGGAAGACAGTGCAGTTCCAATAATGCCGAAAGCACTTAAGAGAACATAATCAATCTTGTTCTCTCTCGCTCCGTATCTTTTCTTCTGTTTTCACACCCTATTTCATATTCCTTCCATATGCGGAACAGGACTCAAACTCCCCGACTCGACTCTCTCTTCTAATCAACCTTGAACATTTTCCACTTGAACATGTTATCCCTGTTATGTCTTTACTCGGCTAATCTGAGACATTACATTACACCTTATATGGTCAGGGGTTTGTGGACTTTGTTTCACGCCGGAATTGAGGGAATGAAAGAATTAAAGGTATTTATCATTTAATAACGCATTAAAATCATTGGATGATGGCTAACTGCAATATTACGTGCAGAAATCCAGCAATGTGGAAGAATAAAGAGGAAGACTCCAAGCTACAGATGAAATAATCAAACAGTAAGAACCATTTCTAAGAAATGAATGTTGTATTTTACTGTGCAGTATTGTGTTCTCCATCTATGTGCCCTGTACACGAGGTGAGGGGCATTTTCTTTTTCTTTCCAACTAATGGGATCATTAGAAGGGCTGTTACAATGGCAACCAGCTACTCGCCATTGGAACAGCTGCCTCTTTGAGGAACGTCAACGCTAATACAGTTGTGCTCATATAATTCATCCCCTTTCATTAAAGAAAAGGCTGAATTTACAACAGTCGCTCGAATAACTGAGACTTAAAAAAGGAACAATAACTAAAAATTTGCAAAAATATAATTTAGTAATATAAGACACTGTTTTTTCATTTAATTCAATTGAAAAAAGAAAGAAAAAAAATACTAACAAATTGGTCCTGGACAAATTAGAGCACTTTTCTGTTGAACAGTGGGACAAAATACCTGTCAACAGGTGCAGAAGTCTGACTGAGAGGAACAGAAAACACCTGACTGGAGCAGAAATATTAAAGGATTGTTCAACAAAATATTAATTTATGAGTGATGTAATATGTAATAAGTTATCTTGTTTGTTTGCTTTTTAAAAAAAATATTTCTACGAAACCAGAATTAGAAAATAATGTAATGATTTTTATAAATTTTTTATTTATTATTACTTAAGTCAATTTCAGCTTATTTTACAAGCAGCTGTTTTTTTTCCTTCTTTAATGAAAGGGTATGAATAAATATGAGCACAACTGTATGAACTTAATGAAACGGTTGGAAGGGGTATATTATTATCTTCGTAGATTCGTGTTCATCCATTTAGACACGTTTCCCTTTTTTTTTTCTTTTTTTTTGGGGGGGTGGCGCTTTGCTTTCATTCTCACTTGCTGTTTAGATGCAATAGACGTGATGTTGGTTCGGTTTTAAGACTTATTTTCGAAAACATGGAACATGCTACTTTAATGTCATCTCATCCAGCATCACAAGACTCCGATGGGATGGAACTGAAAGACAGCTGCACCTACTATCATATACTTCACTTATGATGCAATGAACAGCTGGCAACAAAAGCCTGACACCATGTTCAGATGTTTCAGACGCTTTCACAGAACATGAAATAATACATTGTGATTGGTCAGACGTTCAAGGTTCAGTTGGAGCAAGTGCACCTGATGTCTGCAATGCAAATGGGCTGGAAAGTCTAGAAGTCGAAGATGTTTGTGTGTAAGCAACACACATATATAGAAATTCATATTTATTCGGGAGATTGTTTTTGTTTTAGTTTCAATGGCTGTAAAGACCTGTGATGGACTGGCGACCTGTCCAGGGTGTATCCTGCCTCTCGCCTAGTGATTGCTGGGATAGGCTCCAGCTTCACTGACTTGGACTAACGGTTGAGAGAATGAATATATGGATAAAATGGTAAATGGACTGTATTTATACAGTGCTTTTTTAGTCTTATTGACCTCTCACAGCATTTTTAATCCATACATGCAGCACTTTTTTTTATATATATATAAGTCTGATGAGTGTGTGTTGGAGCAGGGATATGCTAAAAAAACTGCAAGACTGCAGCCCTTGTGCAGCCCTCCTGGGTTTTAAAAAGCACACACCTGTTAAATTGTCAACATATTTTGGCCATCTATTGTCTTTTTTTCCCCGTTCTTTAACTCTTCTACTTCCTAATCTTTCACTTATATGCCCCTGACTGTCCCCTCACCAATCTTCTCTTCACGCTCAGAGACTCTTTACCTCTAATTCTGCTCTGTCTTTTACTGTTTTTCCCTTGTCAGTCTGTCCCTTTTGCTCTTTCATGTACATCCACACCTCCGCTTGAGTGTCAGCCGCTGCTCTGTCGGGTTTAAAGGGAGTCAGGTGAAGAAGAGAAACAGAGATGAAGAGACAGAAAGGGAGCGCAGTGTGGAATGGGAGAAGGGACAGAGAAGGTTGAGAGGCTAAGAGAGGAAGTGAAATACTTCTAATTCAGAAAGACAGGCGGCGTTACCGTGGCAACGTGGTTGCCATCGTAACAGCCCTGCTAAGGATGCCATTAGTCGGGAACCAGAAGAGAATGCCACTCACCACTTGTACGGACCACACAGAGAGAGAACACAATGCTACACACACAATCACACAACAGTCCCTTACATGCATTTATACATCCTACTACAATAACGCTCACAAGCACTCAAGTGATGCACACGTACACACACAAACACACACACATATGCAGCCACCCACACGATGCTCTATTCCCCCCCATTCAACTCACAACTCAGCACACGTACTGCTGCCACTTCCCTGCTGCCCACACAGGAGCTCAAACAAATGCAGACATATACTAATCTACCTCACACCTGCAATCAGTGCTGCTGCATCTCCCTCCCTACAAGAACACCAAATCATTCCTCGCTCTGAGATGCACTGTGAGGTGACATCAACGTGGTTCTTGGGGGGAAAGCGTCCATTTTCTCAACCCCGGACCAGTTGGAAACAACAGAAGCGCGCGTTCAATACACATTTAGCCTTCGACTGGTTCTCTCTTGAAAAGAAATAAGAACATGATATGATTTGCAAACCAGCAGCGTACAAAGCAAAGGACGATCAAAGTGGCGGCTCCAAGACTGCTGAAAACCTGAGCTTTTCTTCAATGTCCAAGTTTACAGAGAAAATGAGGTGGTGGGGGGAGTTCAGAAGACATGCGGGTAGTTTGTCCTCGCTCCATGATGCTCAGAAGCATCCTGCAACAACTCACTGAAAGAAAGGATAAAAAGAGCTCTCTACCTGTTGCAAAAATACACTGTCAAGTCTTTAGGTGCAGCTTCCCCAGACTGTAGTGCAACACAATGCTCCACACAAAAACAGAGTGCTCCTAGGGTATTAGTGTTCAAAACTTAAAGAAGTTATAGAAACCAGGATGGCTGCTGAAGTCTGTGATGTGCACAATTACACTCTCTAAGCCCTGTTACAAGACAGCATGTTGATATTACTGTAGGCGGCAGGCATGTTGCTCGCTTTCTGCTTCGCTCTGGGGCATCAGAGAAAGTAACCTAGTTTCCACGGCAGGGCCGAATAGCCACAACGAGGTTGGTTCATAATCTACTGCATGTCATTGAAATTTCACATCAAAACAAATGATGGTCTGTTTTTCTTCCTTGATACCATCAGAGATCAAACAAATATTTCATTTATTCATGAATAAAAAAATTTTAAAAAATGGTAAGTGCTTTTAAAGGAATTGTATGAGGGGATGGGGGGGGGGGGGGGGGGGGGGGGGGGGGGGGATGGGGGGGATAAAGCACATGTTCAGGTTTACAATCATTAACTAGAGTATTCTGAAATGAAATCCTTGCTTTGTAAACCTTCCTACGCTATTACATTTACATTCAATCATGCATCCTTTGCCTCTATGATGAGAAGTGGTTGAAGATTCAGAGGAAACATCCTGAGTTTTGTGTCAAAATAAGCTTCAGCTGTTTGTCCAGACATACAGACTGATCACAAGATCATCTGCAGTGAGTTTAATCAAATCATCCCCATATAGAAAATCATAATGTTTATATAAATAAGTACAGAAAGCACCATGTTGCTCTGAGGATTTAGAGATGCTGTCCTTACACACACTCACACACACACACACAGACAACCAGGCTGTAAGGGCTACAATACTCACAGCCACATGAGCCTGTATTTAAGCCTTTATAATAAAATATAATCATGCTTTCAGTTCCAAACACACAAAAAAAGAAAAAAAAGACGGTAACTTTTTGAGTTGAAAGATATCAAATATATTGAATAATTAAGTGTACAAACTTCTACAGCGATCAATGAAAAAGCAGCTGGAATCATTTAGCAAGCAGTGAGTTTAATCAATCCAACATGGCTGAATGTTGGGGGAAAGAGCTGCTTTGTCTTGTTGAGAAGCAGTTACTTGAAAAAAGAAATCTGGTAATGGAAAAAAAAACAAGAAATCTCAGGATCTCAAGAGTTGTATTGTACAAAGTACGTCAAAACTGGTCAGTTCAACGCTTCCCAAAATTTCTTTTTACTGAAATGTTTGTTTAATTTCAGTAATAGCTCTTAAACTGTGGTGCATGGCTGCGTGAAGCATGTGATCCTCCTTCACGGCGCACGACGCCACTCGAATAATGTTTTGTGGCCTGATGTAATGGAAGTTGCATTGTTTGTGATGAGCACGCAGCACTCTGCACTGTGCAGAAAGGTCACAGTGTGCAAATGTAAAAGCATCATCCCAGCAGAGACGATCAAAGGAGGGAGGTTGGTGTAGATTCTCAGTCATCCAGGTCACGGTAATCCTTACTGCTTCTGTAAAGACAACCACATTTGTTTTCTGGAGATATTTCACCTCCCATCCGAAAGGCTTCTTTAGCTCTGATAGCAATGGAAAGTTTCAGTTTATAAGCTTAAAAGAAGCGTTAAGGTCGCATGTCACTCGCTCACATGACCATTGTGTGGGTCAGTCAAGTTATTGTCACTGGGGTGTCGTGTTTGAAGAAGATCCCTCTAAAAACTTCTGTGTAGCAAATAAGGCCTTTTGCAAACATGACATTCTGGTACATTCAAAGCCCCACAGCCGTCAGACAGAAGCTGATTCACCCAAAGGACAAAAATACCCAAACACAAGCTGACTGGTGTCATGTACGCAGTGGAACGCCGAGACCTTTATGCAGAAGAAGCCAGATAACTTAGTAAACTACTGTATAAGAAATATACCTTGTGAGAATATCATTGTTGATATTTACGCATGTATGATCCAGAATGGTGATGAGTCTGACAGCAAGTGGATCAGCTGGCGGTCTGGTGCAGTCAGAACAACCTGGAGCTGAACAAGATTGTAGAGATGCTTATGGACTTTAGGAGACATCCCCCTGCCTCGCCTCTCCTAACACCTAACCTATACTCCTCCAGGACTCAAAGGAGGGCGGGGAACATCACATAGGACTCCGCTTAACCTGCACACAGGGTTTTTGAGCTGGCACCTGGAAACCCTGCAGACCAGGTCTAACAGGCGCCTGAAAACCCTGCAGACCAGGTCTAACAGGCGCCTGAAAACCCTGCAGACCAGGTCTAACAGGCGCCTGAAAACCCTGCAGACCAGGTCTAACAGGCGCCTGAAAACCCTGCAGACCAGGTCTAACAGGCGCCTGAAAACCCTGCAGACCAGGTCTAACAGGCACCTGAAAACCCTGCAGACCAGGTCTAACAGGCACCTGAAAACCCTGCAGACCAGGTCTAACAGGCGCCTGAAAACCCTGCAGACCAGGTCTAACAGGCGCCTGAAAACCCTGCAGACCAGGTCTAACAGGCGCCTGAAAACCCTGCAGACCAGGTCTAACAGGCGCCTGAAAACCCTGCAGACCAGGTCTAACAGGCGCCTGAAAACCCTGCAGACCAGGTCTAACAGGCGCCTGAAAACCTGCAGACCAGGTCTAACAGGCGCCTGAAAACCCTGCAGACCAGGTCTAACAGGCGCCTGAAAACCCTGCAGACCAGGTCTAACAGGCGCCTGAAAACCCTGCAGACCAGGTCTAACAGGCGCCTGAAAACCCAGCAGACCAGGACTAACAGGCACAAGAACAGCTTCTTCTCCACTGCACTCATTTCAGTGAACAGTTAAGTGGCTGGACAATCCATCATTGCACCTCATCACTTCCATGTTATTCTTTTACTGCTGCTCTATAATTTGCAGGCCAGGATCTACTAAAGGTCTGCATGTACTAAAAACGTGTGCAAACTCTGCGCACATTCAAAAAAAAGTACAAACTGATTTACAAACAGCACGCATTGAGGATTGCATCTTTCAAAGGTGCAAAATAGTGCACAATATTCAATATTGGGGCTTCACTGCCATTTTGAGTGTGTTGGGAGGAGAAAATGTAAATATTTTAATTTAGCACCTGAAATCTGATCTATCAAATCTGAGGGTCATTTTGATCATAGAAACTGTGCCTTTTATTTATCGCATTTCAAAATGACGTGCAAACAGTGTACTTGCGCACCTGGCTGTGGTTTGTTGTCACAAGGAGGAGACATTGAAACAAAGCAAGAAGTCACAGAGAACGTGTTTTTCACCCTAACAATAATGCTTTTGGGAAGAACAAAGAAACAATCATCAAAACTTATGGTTTATCCAGCATTACCATTTTGGAGAGGAGTCACACATACATGCAGATTACTGTGTCACAGCTGGAATCCCCCAGATGTGCTGTCAAAGTCCTAAATGCCATGTGTCTCCAGATGGTGACGGTTTTTAGGTTTCCACGTACCCAGCAAGACCTGCGATAGACTGGATATCTGTCCAGGGTCTACCCCGTGTCACGAAAGCAATGGAGATGTGGTGTGGACCCAAACGCGGAGACGAGGGAACAGGGATGCAGGTTCAAGACTGATTTATTTTTAACCCAGGAAACTAAGAACAGACAAACTAACTGAGGTACAAAATGATCCAGCAAACAATGAGTGAACATGAGTGGTATAAATACACAGGAAAAACCGAACGAGAAACAGGTGAAACAAATGAACTAAATGAACCCAGGTGAACCAAATCAATGAACAGGAAATCTAAGAAGCTAACCAAGAAAGGAAAAACTACAAAATAAAACAGGAAGCCCAAAAACAAAGCACAGAAAAACCCAAATCATGACACCCCGCCTCTCGCCTAAAGGCTGCTGGGATAGCCCCCCCCCCCCCGCGACCCTAAGGATTACTTAGTAAGTGATTGCGCTAATGTGGAAAATATCTCAAGTCAGTGCATTATTCTTTTATTTTCAGCAGTCTTCTGTTCTCTAAGTTGCGAGCCAACAAGTCTTTAGACGGCTGGCTTGTAGGTGGGTCAATTTATGAAGTCCTTAGTAAAAACGAATTAGGTTTACATTAGAAACAAGAGAATGTTCATATACATTTGTGTTTTCTGTTTTATTATTTACCGATTTTGCTTTCGTTCACCACCTAATGCATTTCTATCATGCTTTTACTTCATGTCCTGTTTGCATCGTTTTACTAACAGCATTACATTTTTCATACAGTGTTTATTTGTGTTGCAGTCAGATTTCTTTTCCGTAGGTCTTTACTTTTTCTCGCTATACTGCAAACCACAAAAGGCGCAAAATCCTCATTTAAGTAGAGTCTCAAACAGGTTTGCACCAAGCGGCAACCTCCGGCGGTTAAAAGTGAAGCCTGTGCGGAAGTGCATAAGACTGCAGTTCCCCCTTCATCCACTACGGGCTGCACAACAGAGCAAATCCCCATAGACTCCCATGTTAAAAAGACCAACTTCACGGCAAAAATAAACATGTTTACAGCTTGGTTCGAAAATCCATTTTCGGTTTATAGGTCAGGTTTACCTTCATGATAAAAGTAATTTAATCTCGAAGTTCAGCATATTTAGGGGCGTGTCCTTTTGATTGACAGGTACCAATCTCCCGCTTCAAGTAAGAAGAACGTCGAACAACCGCGGTTTTTAGCCGGTTAACAATGTGACTTAGCTTTGGCACGCTTACTTCCGTTAGCTGGTTAGCTCCTGTTATCTCTGGTTTAGCTCGGTTAGCTCTTAGCTACAGAAAGCTCGGAGTTCGCTCGATGTCAATCATCCGCCATGACACTCATGGCCCCCCTCTGAGCGCCACCTCTTTGTCCATATCGCCATATATGGCGATATATCGCCATATATCGCCATATATCGCATAGTCATGCGCGAGACGACGCGCATGACTATGCCAATATGGCTACGGTAGGAACCGCCCACCAAGCTTCAATTCAGCTCTTCAGAATCCTATGGGTGACGTCAGAGGCTCCGTCCATCTCTTTATATACAGTCTGTGGTTTGCACCCATTTACGCAATCACTCTTAGTAAATAACCCGCAAACAAAAGCTTCCTTTTATGTGTTCACATACTTGGCAAATAAAGCCAATTCTGATCCTGATTTTGGATCATGGTAAACGTTTGACACAAAAGTCAGCTGTATTAAACTGCTAACATGTTTGTAAAAAAAGGTTTGTGGTCAAACACAATTCACATGTTGGACCTTGTGACTGAACCATTTTTGGTCAGGCAGCTAAACAACTCAGAGCTGACAACAACTTGAAACAACCCCCGCAGTGGTCAGTTGAGTCAGTGACATGTAATCTTAACAACTCTCTACTTGTGAACATTTTGGATTAGAGATGAAACACCTCCAAGAACTAAGAAGTCCAGTTTCAATTTATTCGAGCTCTGGGGATTACAGGGAGGTTCATCTGTCCGCACCTGGATACCTTACCGTTATTGAAGGACGGAAAATGAATTAATAAAAGTGTCATGAAATAATGATAAAAAGAAAATGTGTCTTTTACTGACAACCCACCTCATAAGCACATTATGATGGTGTAAAAACACTTCATGAAGATTTTGTCGTCACAACATTAAAAAAAATCTGAAGTTGTTTTTGAAGAAATTTACTTCAAGGGGGTAAAAAATAAATAAAAAAATAAAAAGTTTGATTAAAAAGGTTGATCTGCAGCTGCTGCTAAGAGGGATGTGCAATCCAAGAGTTCACTTTATTCATTTTAAACCCAGAAATGTGAGCAACTTGTTGTAAATGAGTTAACAGTGAAGGCAGTGTTGTTGAGGAAAGATGCTGCTGTTTTTGGCACACAGTCCAGGATGAATTACAATTAAGCTGAGTGTGTGTGTGTGTGTGTGTGTGTGTGTGTGTGTGTGTGTGTGTGTGTGTGTGTGTGTGTGTGTGTGTGTGTGTGCAAGTGAAGTAAGGGTTTACAGTGTGTCTAAATTTCTTTTTAAACTGCAGGCTTAGTAACTACATCCATCATCAGAGCAGATATTCACTGTTTATGGTACCGCATACCGCAAGTCAGCAAATAGATGTGTAGGAGAGAGTATTCTGATAATGAGTAATCTTTATAACAGAAAAGCCTGCAGGGTGAAACGCAGCGAAGAGCGACGCTTGTGTCCAGAGGTAACAGAGTGGTTAGGTCAGCTGCCCCTGAAGCCTTGGACATCCATCCAGTAACCTTGGTTGAAATACAGCCATAGATTTTGCTTTCTTGTAAGTGGCTGCATAATCAAAATGTAGGCTTGATTTCCATGCACTGGTGGAAAATGTCATGCAGGTAATTTTATGCAGATGGTATACAACTTAAGAAGCAAATCAAAAACTGGGAGACGCCTACAGAAAGTGGAGTGATTATAATTAGCCGACACCTTTAGCATGATTAAACTATCATAAGATCCCTTTGACAAAATAGGCAAATAAACACCAACTGGAATCTTAAAATTTAGACAGTGAGGTTCTTATAGCAAGTGTCTGACTACTGTGACATGACCTGTGTATACGGATACAGTTAAATCATCCATTCTGTCTTTCTTTTAGTCCTGCCAGTGCATTGAAAATCAGCACTGGTATTAATGCCTTATGTTGATGTTATTTCTCTACAATGGGAAGTACAAAGCAGGAGGAAACTACGTTTCCCATTCGGGCCTTTAATCCTCAAAACAATTTTCAAGATTTACTGGTGGATCTACAGCATGAAGGCACCCATCTTAAGTGGGTCATTTAGTGCAATGATTGCTTTGCATTGTCACATAACAGTCAAGGTATACGACTGTTTTGCTGCACCCCAAGGTAAAAACATATTTCACAGTGGGGTCGTATTTCAGCAGGATAATGGTTTTCATGAAGATAAGATGAGATCTTTATATTGGCTGATTTTTTAGTGTACAGAAAAACATCTTTTATCTCTTAAAACACACTACAAGAGATTCTTACTGTCAAAGTTTTATTAAGAATATACAGTAAAATCTGTTTTGTTGTAGATTTTCATTTTAGTTTATATTGTTTTACTAGATTTTAGTTATTTTTCTACATTTCATTTTTACATATATACTGGGATGGCCATGTTCTGTACTGGTGTCCAGGGTGTAACCTGCCTCTCGCCTGACTGTTGCTGGAAGACTCCAGCTTCTCTGTGCCCCCTTGACTGAACTGAGCAGTTAAGGAAGTGGGTAAGTGAATGAAATCATTTTGGACATAATGATTGAGAATAATGCAAGTTTTGCTGGATATTTACTGTCAGATTTTCATTTAACGGTATTTCATGTTTAAAAATATTAGAGTTGTAGTATTTTCTATAGTAACATAAATCAAAAAGTAACAGTGAGATCTAATAAGGATGGGAAAGCTGTGATTTTTGGACACCCGTCGTGTTTTCAGCCTCTCTTAATGAAGTTGCGACGTAGTCAATATAGTATGATGCAAAAGTTGGCTCCATGAAGGAGCCGTTAGCCAGAAGAAGGTGATAAAAGTAGACAGATTTTGTGTTATTCCTGTTGCTTTTGAGTCTCACAGTAGAAAAAAAAGGAAATGCATGAGTTTCTGTGAAGGTTTAAGTTTTGTCCCAGTGGAAAGTTGCTCAACACGAAAGAACTTGACAAGCTGCACATCACAGAAACGCAGCTTTTAGTCGACGCTTGCATGATGGAAGCTGACGTTCTATTTAGTTTGGAGAATTTGGACACGATAATGATGTCTAACTGGAGGATCATTCAGATATTTTCAGCTGTTTATTGAAGAGGGCTGGTTATTTAACGGGATTCCAAGCAGTAATACAGCACTTCATGTAAGTTACTACTTTTCCTGCCAATGTTATTTTAGTTCATTTTCACCGGCTGGCAGCATGGCTTTAGACCTCGGAAGGCCAACACACATCGATACCTCAGTCCAACTACTCATTTATAATATATAATATAAAATAAATATAGTCATTTGAAGTAGACACTACACCTTTTTTCAGTTTAAAGGTTTGTGAAAAATCAGATGTTAGTTATCGGGTACAACCCCATATAAACTGTGCATGGCATACTGCTGTGTATTATAAGTAATTAAACCAAGGCTAATCCAAAATACAGAAACTGTGTGTGAAAAACAAAGACCATCCCCTGATTCAGTAGCTTGTAGAACAACTTTTCAGTAGCACAATCTTATTATTTTCAGACTCATTGTTAAAGAGGAAGTTTGGTCTTTTCTTCCTTGCAACTTTTCTTAAGCTCATGTAGGTTTATTGCATTAATACACAATTAATCATTCATTAATTAACAGCTTTCTTGAGGTCCCACCACAACATTTCAATCAGGTTAAAGTGTGAACTTTGACTGGGTCATTGAGGCACCGTTATTCCTCTCATTTTCCATTATCTAGAAGGCTTACTGCTGCATGTGGGAGAACTGGGCTTCATTCATTAATATCTCCACACTAATCGTTTCGTCTTTGTTCTCGAGATGTACTCAAGAGTTTTTTTTTCCAAATTTCCTTCCTCAGATTCATATAAAATCATGTTTGTTTACACTAAAATACAGACAGCGTGAAGACAGATGGAAAAAAAAAACCTAATGCAGAAAAGAATTAATAAAAACAAAAGATGAGAATAAACCTGATTGTGTTTATTTTGAAAGTGTTATACTTGGTGATAAAAGGCGACACAGTGAGATTCAAATAATAGAAAAGCAGATTTATGTACAAATGGGCGAATGTACTCCTGAACTTGGACAGCTGCCTGCAGTCTGCACCCATAAACACATCAGGACACACATGCCTGCTGTGTCGTGGCTAAAGCTGGTGGCGGTACTCTGTAGGATATATTGGCACCCACTTCTGCATCCTTTTAAGATGCAGCGCACCTCCAGACCTAAAGAGTGATGCATCTGTGGTGAGGTGAGTCAGATATTTGGTCAGTGGTGCAATTAACCTTAATTTCCTAATAAAAGTATCATTATCATAAGAAGACACAGATGTAGTTCAATTTAAATTTTAAAGACCCCATTAAGCAGGTTGTTCTGGGAGTCACAGGTGACTTGGACATTTATGGATTAATTTTCAATAACAGATCTGGTAAATGTGCTTTAATACACATGTGTGCACTTTATGGAACCAATGACGCATGTCTGGAAGACAATGTTATGATTACAATGTTGTTATTATGTTAGGACAAGATCTGCACTACCTCGCTGTTTATTTCAAAAAAGCAAAATGCTCAATGAATCCCAAAACTTTACTTTGAAAATCAGACTAAATTATTAATGTATATTTTTTAATACTAAACAATACAAATGCTGATTTTCTTCAAACATGTTGCCATTCATAAAAATATTCCTGAATCCGTATGTTCAAATATTTTTATGAATGTCTAAACCAATACTTAAAGGACTTGGAAAGAATGTTTTTGTTGACTGAGGACCACTGCCCCATTTAACGATTCAGTGTTAGACCATTTTAAGCTGTGAGGCAGACAGCCTCACATTTTACTCTATAATACTTTGGTAAACAGAGGAGATCTACTAAGGAGTCCAGGTCCAGTGGCCATGAAACCAACCCAGACCATCAGCCCTCTCCACGTGCTTGTCATTCTGTAGGTTCGTTTTGCTGCTTGATGTGCATTTTGACCAAACTTCAGTCGACAGGACATCGCTCCAGAAATCTTGTTGTTTGTTCAGATGACACTTTGATAAACTAATTGTTTAATATTTCTTGTACCTTCATCGCCATGATCAATGCTAACTAAAGCCTGCACAGCTTAAGATGTAGTTCTTGGGGTTTTTTTTATCTTTCTCTGAACTTGCTTGTATGTCCACTGCTTGGAAAGTTTTGAGAATTTACCGCTTTATTTTCTGTGAAAGCAACAAAGGTGCACTTAGTCTTTGTGTGCACTGCTTCAGCTTTTTGGCTCAACTGTCTTGTTGCATGAAACTTTTAAAAAAATGAATATATATATATATATATATATATATATATATATATATATATATATATATATATATTTTTTTTTTTTTTTTTTTTTTTTTTTTTTTTTTTTTTTAATGCATCAAATATGTACTTTTTACTGTAGAGAAAGTCTTCATAACAGCATAAAGCTTGCTATAAAGCTTCATGGTGACACAAACCTCGAAGATTTGAATCTGTTTTTATTCATATTCATTTAGGACTAAAGGTACACCGATCCTGTTTTACATCTAATGCATGGGAATATTTTTCCAACACTACTTCTACTCCCATTAAAATCTGACCATTACTGCCCACTAACACTCCCTGTGTCAGACACTCCCACCCACTTCCACTAAAGTTACTAAGCCAAAAACTATAAAATGTCTAAATATCTACAGTTATTATACAGAATAAAATAAAATCATCAAATAAACCTTAACTTTAAACAAGAATATATCTGATTTGCCATCCTCTTATCTAGTTTCACATTCCCCAGCCCTAATTTTGTTGCCAAACTCAGTTATACTCTCCATGGACGAGCAAATTCGGGACTGGCTGTTTATTCATAGCCGCCCACTCCCACCCAAAACAACCTCAAAACCACCCGCTCACACAAGTTTTGCATTGTAAGCCATGAGATCCCACTTCTATTGCAGGGGTCTGATCTAATGGACTGATTAGAGGAAAAATAAATACTGACTTTTAAGGTTCTGAAGGATATGTAGATATTTTATTAACCTCTGATTTCTAAAATATTTGAACAAATATTGAATATGCAATCAAGAAGTGTAGAATGTTTAAACAGCAGACTGACTGGATCAAAGTCTTTCTTCAACCAGTTTTTTAACCAAATATCGGCAGAGCAAATAAGTTTCCATGAGTGTCCTCATGTCTATGTTGCATTCAGTTACAATCACTTAATGTTAACATGTTATCTGAAAGCACCACTCTGCAAAGGCTGCAGACTCTCTGGATTCCTGCTTTGGAAAGAGCTTTTCAGACATTTATTCATCTCTAATGACTTCCTGGTTGAAACCTTCAGCTGCAGGGTAGTTTAATTCATCATTTGTCCGTAGATAAAGCGAAAGGATATTGTTTGCAATTTCCTTCGTGTCACATTGGTTTATTAGTCAGTGATAAACAAGGGCGTGGTGGCCCGGCGCATTAAGGATATGGGAAAATGAAGTTGCTGTAAAAATAAGATAAGCGGACAGAGACAAACTACTACTGAAAGCTGTGTTGTGTCCTCAAAGGTACTGTTGACCTATAAATCAATTTTGCGGCGTATTTACTTTCAAATGCAGAAATGTGCCTGATGACGATCACTGTGACAGGAAAGGTAATGAGCCTTCATTCTCAGGTTGGGCTTGCAGTGAAGACCTTCACCCAGCACCACACAAGCTAAAAGCTATATATTTTTTAAAAATAGTGTGTGTTTGTTACGTCCGACTGGTATATCTGCGTACTGTAAGTCTAAATGTGTTCATATAGACGCTGGAAGCTGTGCAGACTGCCCAGCGGCCGACGTGCGAGGACCAGCTGCAGGGTTATGGATAAACGCAGACAGGCAGGGGGGAGTGAAGACTTAAGAGGTTTTAGTGTTTGTGGTAATTTAGAAGAACAAGGGAGGGGAGGGGCAACATTTACATTCATCACAGGAGCTCGCTTCGCCTCGACTCGCATGACGTGAGAAAGAGAGAAGAGCGGGAGAGTGCCAGAGCAGCTCAGATGAAGGAAAACAAAAAAAAAAGAAAGAAAAATAGAGGGAGATATGCAACAAGACAGAATGGGGTTGAGCAAAGAGATCTTTCCTCTGTTTCAGGGTTTTTTTTTTGGTTTTTTGTTTTTTTTTCCCAACCTGAAGGAATACTTTTCTGGCTACGAATCTAAAAATACATGCTTGATTTTTAAAAGTTAGCATATACAGTATTTGCAGACGTCGAGTTGTGTTTATTTGCAATTACAACAAATATCAACAAGAAATGATCTTTCTAAATAATGACTATCCTAAAACAAATAGCAGTAGAATTAAAAAATAAAATACAGCTGAGAAAGCTCTCCTGGCTTCATTGGTACCTCTCCATTTATATTGTTTCTACTTGAATGTTTAGATGGAAGTCAATGTGCAGGAAAGGGAAAAGAGAGTTCATGCGGGTGTTAGCATGCAGACCTGTGTGTGTGACCACACTCATCAGGGTGTCCTGGTTGAATTATTTTCATACTTCAGGTCAGCAGGAACACATCTGAACATATTTGTCTGATGTATAGGCTGCTGCGCGTCTGCAAGTATATGCATGTGTGTTTCTGCTGTGTGTGTGTGTGTGTGTGTGTGTCACAGCATGTGGCTCCGATGAGGGCCAGCTTGGCTCAGCCTTGATGAGTAATTGAGTAAGCACACTGTGGTCTTGCGGCTATCTTCGCCCACATTTGCACCTCCTTTTATTTCCCTGACACCCTCCCTCCATCTCTTTCTGTCTTTTTTTTTCCTTTTTACTTTCTTCTCTATTATTGTCCATTTTCTTTGCTGTCAGCCTCGCTACCCTGTGGCTCGCTTTCATATATGTTGATCATGGGTTAGTAATGGCTGCTCAACACAGGAAGAGTGAGGCAAATAATGGATTAGGGAAGCAGACAGAAAGGATGAAAAATATGTGAAATCTAATCATTTATGATGGGTAATAAAATAAATCAACTGTGCACTTGCTGTTTTTAGTTTATTAAGGATCCCCATTAGCTGTAGCAAGCTATCTTCCTGGGGTTCGGCACAATTATAATACCAAAAACTAAAACTTATAAAAAGTTGCACAGTCCATCAATATTCCAGTTCAATCCTGCTATACAAGCTATTTACACGTTCAAAATCATCTCTTTACATCCATTTTTACATCAATAAATGTCTGCATGTAATGTCCATTCATGTTACATCCTATCATGTAAACTATCCATTCACAAAATATGCTTACTTATAATTGGATATCAATCTATAGATTTGATTATCTATAATACAAATCTTCTAGTACACCTCTATCCACATTATCAATTAGTTTACTCTATTACTCATTCATTTGTAGTTATTATACTTTTATCACCAAACCCTTATAATTGTGATTTATATAGATACCTGTACTTTTGAAAATAGTCTTTTAATAATATTTTAAAGTTTTTTAGGTCAGTGGTTAATTTAATGTTCTTCGCTGTTTAATGAGTACATTGCATTCATGTTTTTTTTTTACCTTTATAAAACCTGCTTTAACATTGTTAGAAGGGTCATCTTGCTAGAATCTGTGGTATTCAAAACATATCTTTTACTTCCTTTTCTCATTTCCATATAACTTTGAGGACAGTGTTGCTGAATATGAGTAGGATTTCTGCGTTGACATGACCAGACAAGCAGCATGACTCAAGCAGTCATCTTCCTGTCTCAAGCCGTACACCTCTCCATTTGCGAGCTCTGAACCAAGTGAAGAATAAACACACCTCCAGTCTCAGTGAGCAGGTTTTTTCCCCCCTTGGTGTCATGTTCAACAGCAGCTGGATTTGTACTAAAACAGGCATAAAGTTAAGAAGTAGTGAATATGACTGGTCTGAAGAAAAAAGAAAGAAAGATTAGCTGGGAGGTAAAAAGAAAAAAAAAGTGGCTGCCTGGTATTCATTAAAAAAAGACTAAATCTGACCAATTATTTCACATTTACAGTCAAGATTTACTGTAAATACACGAATAAACCAAGTCTCATCACCTTTAATGGACTCCCTGATCTACACTTGCTTCCAGTGAGGACGCAGTGAAATCTCACTCTACTGTTTTCTCACAGGAACACAGTGTGTTGCTGGGACTGAAGCTGTCAGTGTTTGTTGACAACGCTCTCACCACCCGTCATCAGGAACAAGAGTGGCAGAGGTTTTAAAGTGGACGGACGTAAATAGTTGAAGGGGAAACGCTGGTGTTAAAGGTTAAAGAGGAGGATGGGAGGATTTTTATCATCCCTCGTGGTAAGTCTGTGGAGCTGTCATTAAGTCATCCTAATTTTTTTTTTTTTTTTTTATCCCTTTTTGTCTCCGTTCCTTTCCATGCATACCGTGATGCTTTTTAGAAATGCTCTGACTCATCTCAGCTCGTACAAAGATAGAAGTCCCGTCTCTCTTCTTGAAATTACTGCAGAGGCTGGCAAAGATAAGGCTAATAAGGGTCCCAGCTAAGGGCTGGTGTAAGGTCCATGAGGGGAAAAGAGGAAAAGCATCGAGGTCAGAAACAGGGGAGGTGGGGAGGAGCAATGCTTGTAAATCAGTTTTAATGATGGCAATGATGGCTGCATAGGGGTGGTGGGGAAATTAAGTGTCTAGATGAAGAAAAGGGATGAAACTAGAAAAATAAAGGCGTCCTAAACGAAGGGCTGGGATAGAAGAAAAAAGGTTGCTGGCGCCATAGCAGGTCTGCTCTACTCCACTGGCCTTTACAGACATCTGCAGGGAAAGACAAACATGGTGGGAAAGCGAGGAGCACTAAGGAGAAAGAGCAAGCAGGGTGACCTGTAAGTCTGCTGTAAAGTTCTCCGTCTGCCTCCTAAAAGCTGCCAGAGGACAAAGCAGACCTGTACCGGTGAGAAGCATTCACAGCAGAGATCAAATGAGGAAAGACAAAAAACAAAAGGGCTGAAGGATATCAGCAAATTAGAGCAAACTGACGTCCAAGTCTTTATCAAAATCTGGCATCCTATTTAAATCAGGTGACGGGGGTAAATCAGGAAAGCCAGGTCAGTATTATGGCCGTCTCTGGGCAGACAAGCAGATGAATACGCTGTATACACTGTAACACAAATGTTGAGTGAACTTTAAAAACTGAGGTGGTAAGTATTTTTGAGTAAACTAAAAAAAAAAAAAAAATGTGTGATCAGCCTACTTAAGAAAATCCATATATTTAGTTGGTTAAATGAAGTGTCAGATCCTCGGTGTGCCATAAGTATAATGACCAAATTATAGATAGACTAACCATCTTGTTCGTCTGTTTACTGTTAAGATTTCATGATTTCTAGGCTCTATACATGGACAGTGTCATATTTTCTTGTATGTAAGTCACATGATTGGTCCAGATGTGAACGTAGAAATGTATTTTTGTTCTATGGAAGGAAGCTGACATAACCTGAATTTCATCAAATAAAAGTAATCATGAAATTCTGACAGACTATAATTGCAATTTGCAGGTGTTTCCTTAAATGGTGTTGGCTCAGTTCTCATAAAATCTCACCCTGTGAACAAGACTGTAGGATAATCGTGGCTTTTGCTAGGTAGCTACTTGCTGCAGAAGGTTTGCCAAGGTTTATCAAAGCCCTACTTCCTTGTTTTACTTTCTAATTCACTGTAAAACTCTGCATTTTGCTGTTGTTTGCTATTGAGGATATTTTTTGCTTTAATCATTGGTAAGATTTTTCTTTCGTCCAACCATACCGCACCATCAATACCTGAAATGAACTGGTCCATTGACTCTCTATGTCATGTCTATGAATAAAGTTGAAATGGGGGATAAGATAATTTTGTGAAATGTTTGTGATATACTTGTATACTGAAACGTCTGAAAAGCCACATGATAACGTTTAAACTTATGTGGTTCCATTATCAGTTTTTTCATTGCAGTTTTCAGGTTTTGTGCATTTCTAGGGGTAATGGAAACGAATGGCCACTGGTATTTTAAATGCTGTACTTTTGTAACAAACTTTACTATTCATCAAGAAGAGCTCTTTTTACCTCCAAATCATCTGTCCCACATCACCTGATGTAAATAAACTTAAGAACATTATTCAGATTTACTTACGCTACGAAGTTTCCTGAAGTTTTTCTGATGTTTTAAATTTAACAACAGTTTAACACCTCATAAATCTACGATGTGACTTTGACTTACCATCTTAATTTATTTTCACACAAAGCCCAAATTCCTTTCCTGAGTTTACTTTAAAAAGAATCACAAATTTTTAGGATCACTCAAATTTTCAACAGCATTTTTTTTACAGTGATGTATCAGGAAATTATAAACAAATATCAAGTGGACTCTTGAATACTGTAGATGTCTTTGTGTGCCTCTACTACAAGAAAGTATTTTAAGGGCTACAGGTTTAGGATTCATAAAGGCTTTGTGATCTTAAAGGTGGTATTTTTGGACAAATCCTGATTTTTGTATTTGGGAATTTATTCATGTTTGAGCCTTTACCTTCACATGTTTCTGTGCACTTGACACCTTGATCTTTTTCTTTAGGGAGGTTGTAGATCTGGAACATGGTTGTACTGGGCTTTAACTGAGCTTTTCAAAAGCCAAATCATTTCACACAACACAGATCTCCTGAAATGAGTATTAACTACATTGCAGTTTATGCAAAATAAAAAATCTCCAAGCAAACAATCATGAATGCCACGATATTAAGCTAGTAGAGGAGAAAAGGGGAAAAAAAGTGAAATGAAAGGATGAAAGTGAGGCAGGTCGGGGTGTGAGGTGTAGAAGAGAAAGTTATAGAGCGAGTTAAATGATCAGGGTAAATTGAGACCAACAGGGTTGGAAAATAGGACACATAAATTTAGGACTCTATATTTTTCTCTACCTCTCTCACTCTCCCTCTTTCTGCAGAAAGGGGAACACACACACACACACACACACACACACACACACACACACACACAAATAGTGGGCTGTCACATTTTCTAAACCAGGACAATAAGAAGGTAAGAGCAAACCAGTAACGGGACATTTCCATCACTGGAAATCAAGCATCCTCCTCTAGATGTGGATATTTGTTTCTAAACCTACCGTTCGCCCTTCAGGTGATGCTAGAGCTGTAAGCACAGCAATCATCATGAGCTGCTACTTTTTCCTCTGTTTTGATATTTGAAAAGTTATATGTTAATTCTGTCTCAGATCATGCATTTGTAGTGAAACTAGCCATAAAAATAAGAAAAATGAGTGTTAGAGCCACACAAAACAACAGAAAAATGTACCTCGGCTTAAATTTAAAGAAGAAAAAGAACATATCCAGGATGAAAGGATCTATCAGAAAGCAGTTAACAAGGGAGTTACTGTGCTTTACTGGGCATAAAACACATGAATGAACCACACAATTAAAAAGAGGGATTTAAAAGAAACTGGAACAGAGAGAGACGGAGGGGAAAAGGAAAAAAAGAATAAAAATGGCACAAAGAAAAATACTAAGAGACATGAAGCAGAGGAACACTCACTTTTAATTCTCTTATCATTTACAAATGCCCCTAATTGTGCTTATGTTTTAGCAAGGACGTGGTGCTGCCAAGCTGAACAGCACATTACATTAATACTGGAACTCAGTGATTACTACTACAATAGGTGCTGTTGTACGACATTAATTGGGGATATAAATGCAGACACGTTTATGTTCAACCCGTTGGATTTAAAAACCTCAAGAGGACATTGGCAGCGTACACTGAACAGGAAACATTGCCTACACAAATCAATTTTTTGGTGTCCAAAAAGTAATGACTCCCCTTTACCATAAAGTAAATAATAAGGACAAGAGGAATTTGTTTCTGTAGACAATGGGGTACGGACATTAATTGCTCTGCTGACTTAACCCATGTGCTGTGATTAAATGGTTCAACTGGCTTACACACACCCCCATCCACAATAATTATCCTCAGGCACAGTTCGACACCAGTTCTACACCATCATTGAGCCTGTTTTGTCAGCACACCCGTGCATCCACAAGCGCACACACAGATCCAGAAAAAAGGCTGCGTTTAAACACAAACTCACTCTCTTTCTTCCCAGAAAGGGGTTGGACACCCACAGGCAAATGACCACATTTAAACGATGAAAAGCCTGAATTATTTGGGCAAAAGTTAATTGATCGTATCCAGCTGGTTCTTCCAGGTGAAGGCTGCCGGTAACACAAAAAGATGTCCGACTTTTGTGCTTGTGTGTAACCGGGCCTTAGTGCTATACGAGTTAACAGAACTTCATTGAAAATTGACTTTGGAGTTTATTCCAGGAGTTTTAATATTCATATATTAATAAAGCTTGCAACACATCATACTGCACATTTATTAAAACACATATGTGTGGGTGTGTGCCTGCTTGTGCCACTCCTGGAATGTGTTGCATATGTGCAAATGTTATTCATATTTTATTACACTTTCCCCCGGGTCATCTGAGTTGGCTGCTTTCCCTTTTTTGGTTAATTGCTGACAATCTTACATTTAAATCCTGCACACAAGTGGATGTTATCGCTCTCCTAATCTACAGCAGCAGCTTCCTCTCATGGATTAGCTCTCTGTACTTATTGTGCAGTAGCCCTGGGGTGATCAGCGACAACTACAGCTATTTGTACCACTACAAAGCCATACCTTCTAGACAAGCTGAGGAAAATAGCTCCTCATATCTTGATATTATGAGCATTAGCCAAAGCTTTAGATCCTCATCCCGATTGCTTCAGTCCAACAGACATGGTGGAGAGACAGCAAGCAGGGTGGTGCTGGAAACTGCTACTGAGAGAAAAAAAAACTGGCAACAAAAGCCACTTTGGCAAGGTAACAACATTTACAAAAATGCACACACAGATGCCCGAGGACTCACACACACTAAACTGTTGGAAGAGTTCCTCTGCCTGCTCCATCTTTTCCTCCTCCTTTATCTTACCCTGTCTTTCACAGATGTGGCTACAGCTGTGCTCTATTCATCTTTCTCTCCGTCTTAAGCCCTCCTCCATTTAGGCTGTGATTTCCAGAGCAAAGAGGAGGATGCTTCTGTTTTTTAAAGTACCATCAGCAATGGATAGATGGTGATGCGCCTGCTGTGAATGCACACTCTATGTCCCTCCGCCTTCGCCTCGCTCCAGTCTTAAAGGAGTCATAACCTGGTTTTTTCATGTCTGTCCTCTAAGTGTTTTTAAATAACTGTTTAAAAACGTATTAAACCAAAAAAATGTTAAAAAGTGCTTTTTCTGAGCGTTAATTTGTAATAAAACTTGCCTCGTGAGAATTAATGTGAGATTTTGACAAACACAGATTTTAGTTTAAATAATCTTAATGAGGTGCTCGCTGATTGATCGCTGGAAGTCCAGCGCCGGAAGGGGGGACGGGCCAGCACGTCCAATGCTAAAAACAGCAGCTAGTGATAGCAGCTAACGTGACAGCAGCAGCTTTCTGAATTCAACCATTTATGTTTGAACCAAGCAGCAACCTCCGGCGGTTTAAAGTGAAGTCTATGCGGAAGTGCGTAAAACTGCAGTTCCCCCTTCATCCCCTAGGGGCTCCAAAACAGGGCAAATCCCCATAGACTCCCATGTTAAAAAGACCAACTAAACAGCAGAAATAAACATGTTTACAGCCTGGTACAAAAATCCATTTTCGGTTTATAGGTCAGGTTTACCCTCATGACAACTGTGAGGGGAGTGAATTTTTTTCTAACTCGCCCGTTTAAGAGTAATTTAATCTCAAAGTTCAGCATATTTAGGGGCGGGTCCTTTTGATTGACAGGTACCAATCTCCGGCTTCAAGTCAGAAGAACGTAGAACAACCGCGGTTTTTAGCTGGTTAACAATGTGACTTAGCTTTAGCCCGCTTGCCTCCGTTAGCTGGTTAGCTCCCGTTATCTCGGAGTTAGCCCTGTTAGCTCTTAGCTACAGAAAGCTCGGAGTTCGCTCGATGTCAGTCATCCATCATGACGCTCACGGCCCCCCCTCTCAGCTCCACCTCTTTGCCCATATTTGTATTTTCCGGGTGAGACGACATGCATGAACCTGCCAAGATGGTGATGGTAGGAACCGCCCACCGAGCTTCAGTTCAGCTCTTCAGAAACCTATGGGTGACGTCACGGAGGCTACTTCCATCTCTTTATAAATAGTCTATGGTTTGAACCCAAGAATGAGCCTGAGAGAGAAGATACTGAGATGGTGGAAGGAGCACGTTTACAACAAACTGTCTCTGAAAGGTAAAGTCGTCATTTTAATGTCTACTCACCTTGTTGTAAAGTCAGATAGCATGTTGACAATGAGGCATGTCATTCATGATAATACGTCTCAATTTTATTCTATGGACCATTTTATAAACTATGAATGAACTTTTTAAAAAGATCTGGAGTTGGAGATGTAAAAAATTAACTACTGTTGACCGTTGCACCATATTTCCCTACCAAACTTACACACACACCCCACCGAACTTACTGGCAGCCAGATAAGCACACACACATTTTGACCACATGGAACTGTATAAAGCTGTATAACTGTATAAAGTTTAGGTTTTATTTACCATCAGTGTTCATCTTAATAAATTAGTCTATTTAGCAAAAAAAAAAAAAAAAACGCGTTTGCAAGACTTTAGCCTTGCGGACAGTTTTGCAGCAAACTAAGCGCCCTGACGGAAAAACTCGACCGTCTTCAAAAGAAAGGCTTCTGGGGATGTTAACACTTCCAGGCAACACCAATACACATATTTTAACTTGAAAAAGTGCCATTTCCGGGTGATGACCACTTTAAGGCCATGCACTGAGTGCATTCATCCTCTTACTTACTACCCAACCCTCCCTCACTGATCTTATTCATTGATATAGATGTGTGCCCTTTGCCTTCATCCATTTCTCGCTTTCCATTCCCTCCTCCTGCTTCTTCTTCTTCAGCTCTTGTTAAACTGGAGCCGCCTGGCTTCCTCCTGCTACCCATCCCATCTATCTCAAGGGGACAAATAATGGAAAAAAAAGTTTTTTTTGAGCTTGAGTTTGAGAGTCTGAAGTCACTATTGACTTAAAAACCATAAAATCCTGAACCCTGCCTCATTGCTTGCAAAACCATGGCTTTAAAAACATTTGGTGAACTGTTCAGGTTTGAACTGAAATATTATGGCTCTTCTAGCCGAGGGTAGAAACATGGAACCAGCTTGAAGCTGTTTTAAGTTGAAAACATCTTGATGTATCTCTAACTTCTTGCTTTGCTATTAGCATCTAATGCTCATCAGCAGTAAAATATTATTTCTGAATATTTTATATCCAAATGAGGGAAAATAACTTTTAATTGGGATTATTATTACCAGGTCAGAAAATGAAAATCAGGATTTTCATCCTATAACTGATCAGCAAACATTGGTTGAAAGTAACCAAAGTTTTCAACAGATATAACGTGGGCCAGTTAAAGACATAATGCCTAAAACAGGGAATACCAGTTGTCTGCGGTTTAACAACAGAAAGGGAAAATATTAGTAACTGAGAATAAAGGGTGTAAGAAAATATCAATATATCAAAATACTGCAATATTTTGTGTGAGAATATTATATCAATATACAAATGCACAGTAATGCACAGTTTTCATTTCTTTATTTATCTTGTACATAAAGATCAGTGTTTTTACTTATTCTGCAGTGAAATATAGATCCTCTGTTCTGATTCAGTAAGTTGATGCAAAGCGTCCAACAGCATTCAGTGTGTACTACTAGTAGTAAATACTAGATTCTTGTCAATACACACCCCTATACGGACTGCTAAGTATCAGTTTGTTGTGTGGAAATCTGAGCTCACTTTGCTTTGCGTGCTTGTCTGAGCTATCTGGATTATTTACCGTCCAAATTTATGTTTGCATTGTAGAGAAAAGAGGAGCAGCCGGAGTCCTCTCCAAGCCATGTAACTTCTTGCTGTGAAAAGAGCTGTGAATTCAAGGTGTAAAAGGGAAGTAACGTCATGTTCCTCTGGGTATTTTTATAAAAGACAGTCAGAAAGTCAGATTAGACTTTCTTGTGGACACTTGAAACAAAATTTTGTATAAAATCTCTTTTACGCTTCAACTTTCGAGTTTATAAAAGTCAATCTTTTCTTTAGTAAGTACAGTCCCGCTTCCTTCGGGCAAGCTGTATGCAGACATGCAACCCTTGTGGTAGTTGTGGACCCACTTTTTAGTGCTACTGCTACAGTTCCACTATGTCCCCAGGAGGAAATTGTCTAAAATATCCTGTTTTGTTCTTGTTAGAGATGTCAGAAAACTCAGAGGCAACAAAGCCAATTGGGAGACACGTGTGTTGAATACTTATAAAATTCAGTATTGTTAAATGTCATTGGACAGTATGGAGGACTGGGAGTCTCCCAGTGCCACATGATGGTGCACTTAGCTTTGTGTTTTATGTCAAACACAGAGAAATGCTCAATGCATATAAAATCAGAAAACAGAATTCATATCATGATTTAAGCTGACTGTTCAAGCAGCCCTCCTAGTCCGCTCCAGAGGGTACATTTTAAGGAATCATCATATACGACTCCTCAAAATGCCTCTCTTGTTAAGTCTTCACTAAAAATCAAAATGTTGTATTCTCCACCTCCAGTACCGCTCCCTATTATCATCCTTTCTTGGATGTATAATGAAAAAGTAGGGGTTGTCTTGTCAATGGTAATAGCAGTATTTGGTCTTCACTCTTGATGGGTGCACATATTTGTTTGTCTATGTGACCAAAGCTTTGAGTTAAAACCAAATACTACAATCCTTATTTCTAATTCTGTCAGTCCATTTTATTGAGACGTTGAGCTAAAATAAAAACAGGTAATGCTGCAGTTTGTTCCAGCTTCACAAATCTTTCTCATTCCACTCCCACTTTCTTGTTTTCTCAGTCAGTCCATAAGGAAGAAAAGTTTACCTTAACCTTCTCTCCCCTACTTTCTTGAAGAATTTACTACTCTCTTCCAGAGACCTTCCTTCCTCTTCCCTTCTTGCCTCCCAGTCTGTTTTTCTGCTTCGGCCCTCTACACGTCTTTAACACCTTCTCAGACAACCCCATTGAAACCTCACCTGATCCGACCGAAACCCCCTCAACCAAAGCTTCTCCTCTCCTAGCTGCTTTTACTCATAGCACAATTTCTTCCACCCAATCTCCCGCTCGCCTCACAGCCTCAATTACTCTGCTTTCTCATACGTCTCTTTCACTCCCCTTTCTCTGATCCTTCTCAATCGTATTTTTGCCACTCCATTGTCTCAGTCCATTAGGCAGACACAAATCCGTTTGGAGACGGTGCCGAAGCACAACCCTGTTCTCGCTCTCCAGGGGGCAGCTGGGGAGGAAGCTCTCAGGAGAGGTAAACTCTGGCTTCTGGCTGAGGAAATCGTTTTAAACCTCTGCCATAAAATGCTGCCTTTTTCTTTTTCCTGGTGCACTTGGAGCGCATGTGCGTAATAAATAACACTGGCCCCTTAACATCTACATGCACGCATGGTCTTGACTCTCAACTGTGGCCACATGCCGGCAACTTTTAATGTGATTAAAGTAAAAAAAAATGTAGTGTAAAATGTAATGCAGCGGTCCTCATATCAGGACAGGTGGAGTGCTGTGGAAGATTAATATGTTTTTAGGGTATATGCTTAGGTTTGGGTGTTTAAGGCAAAATGCATTTGCAGCATAATCAGAGGACACAGAGTGCAGCTGTGTGCTGTACAGCTGCCTTTGAGCCCAGAAGAATGCATGTTTAAACAGGACCGGACAGGTCTCTGTCATTACTCCCCTTACAGCTGTAATGAGAATGAACAGAAAGAAGAGCTCCAGTGGTGGCCGCTGGTCCTGCTATGTCACTGCAGCTCATGTCTCTGCTGGTATAATGTCCTGTCGACACCAGAGGGTCAACACATAAATTCAAGGATGACAACATGGAAACAAGGATAGCGGAGATAAGCCTGAGAGTCTGAGTGTGGTGGTTTAACACTTGACTAGGAGCTCCTGATGCCTGCAGGGGTTTGCCATGTGCCAACACCACTAAAAACCTACTTAGCAGAGAAACACGCACACAATTCGGTTTGACAATGCATGATATCACCTCATTTAAAGTAAATGAGATGAGTCCTGCCGGAAGCCCCGAATTAAAGAAAAACAAGCCGTCAGCAGAGGAGGAAACTGTTATGAGTCTCAAGGTTTCATGGATAGACAATTTTGCTCGAACTGGTTATTTTTCATTTCAGTTAGGTTTATGCATAAGCACCAATTGAATGAGCTGATTTCATTTTTAAACAAAAATGTCCAAATCCAGATCCCAGGCGCACACAAGATAAAGCAGCAGCAGATTGCTTTATCCCATTAGGCAAGGCCTGGTAAATAGGCAGCGATCTAGCTCTCTGTCCTGGTGCAATCTCCAGCTGATCCTGTCACTGGCATCAGCTCTGTTGGCAGTTTGTCTTTCAAGTCAGGCACCCCAGCTTAGCCTGCTGGTCTGGTTTTTTTTTTTCCTGAACTCAGAGTTAATACACAACAGTGTGGTGGTGTTGAAAAGGCTGAGAAACAGCACACTGTAGTCGCTGCAGCCACTCAATTTGATTTCTGTGTTTTAAGGCAGAAATCAAAGGTGGAAAGTTTCCAACTTTGTCTTTTGAAGCCAAGACAAGACAGGTAGAATGAATCTAGCATAGGTTTAGAAACACGGGTTAATTTGAACTAATGTGCAATGTTAAGTCCGAAGCTTTTTAATAAAGAAAATCCCAAAACATTAATGAATGTGTTGTTGACTGAAAAAGCTCAATTTAAAGAAGTGGCACAGGTATGACTATAAGCAGACTGCAGCCAGTCAAACTGACAATTCACTGTGAATTGATGTTAAAATACTGACTTATTATCTGAGTTCAGTATCCAGTCATGAGACAGTGGATTAACCCTATGGGGACCAAGGGTATTTTAGAGAAATAAACCTGACTTTTTTTTTTAGTTTAAATGCTAATGAACACCACCTTTCAATGCCCCACAATGTCCTATACCTTGTTTTTGGGTTTTTTTTTATTTTTTTATTGCAATATCATAAACTGCTATGTAAATGAGGCTCCTTTGCTTGAAATAAAGAGTATTATAATTTGGAAGCATGACTAAAGGTACTGAAGGGGACTGAAGCACCGCAGCTTTCTGAAATCACTGCTGCACACACTGTATCTGTTACCAAGTTATACATCTATTACGACGCTGTTGTGTCGTTTATGTTGAAATAAACTACTTGAGTAATGCAAATGTTTGTTTGAGCAATTACGCATGGTATGCGTGCGTAAAAGCTGTTGTTTTCAGAATTTATTGGCCTTGTAAATACAGAAGGCAGCTATCCAACTGCTAATGATGCCGATGCATAGTGATTGACATTGTTTGGAGGCGTTTCCTGAGGCATCATCGGCTCTGATTGGACAAAAACACGTGTCATGCGCCAAAGACAAAGGCTCTTGTTGGAACACCTATTTTGACACAACACTGTATCACTTATGAATGGGCTACAGTGATGCCGGAACCACCGTCTGAAAGCCCGGAGTCTCCCGATTAAGAGGGGGGAAAGTACGTTTCTATCTTTTATGGTTCGACAGCTATGCTCGATTAAACACAAAATGTTCCCTGGCATCGCCGACGATGCCGGCGTCCCCAGAGTGTTAAAACAGAAGTGTAAGTGTTGTTATTGCTGCAATCACAGCTAAGAACAGGATTTATCATTACTGACCAGCAATTTTCAATTATCATCTCCAAAGTGAGGCCCTCTTAACCATTTAACTCCACACCTACACACACTTCCTTGCTAAGTTACAGTACATGTCAATTACTTTTGCTTTTTCTCATAAAATAAAATCAAACATAGCTTTTTGGTGTCCTACCTTGGCAGCCATGATCATGGAAGAGCCCCCGCGTACTCCGAGGATAGGGATGTGGGTTTGGGCTGATATGAAGTCCAGGATTTGTGCAATGGCCTCCTGGTCAGTGTCATCTCCAAACACCACGCCCTGCAGCCAGTGCTCGGTCATGAGGTCACAGATGCTCTTGATGATGCTTTTAGGATCGGTCTCGTTCATGGTCAGCACCTCTACGTTGGGGGCGATGTGGAGGAAGTCCTCCTTCTCTCGTCCCCCTGCCAGTGCCATCTCGCTGGAGTTGCCCACCAGGACGACAGCGATGCTGAGGCCACGTAAGATGTTGGGCAGGGCCATGTGGTGTGGGGGGGGCTGGGGGATGGGAACGTAGTGGCCGCCACCGCCTCCCCCGCCCTTCTCTCTCCGTGAGTGGCAGGCCGGGGGTAGGTGGAGAAGGCAGAGCAGCAGGAAAAGGAGGGGTAGGCGGAGAGAAGTACTTGTGTGGCAATGGAGTGATGCAGGAAGGGGCGGATGTAGGGTTCGAACTCGTTCTTGCTCCTGAACGACCAAGTGGGCGGAGAAGCAGGCTCCAGCATGGCCGCGGGGTTGGAAGGAGCTTTGTCGTCCACAGACAGGCATGGTGTAGGAGTGGGAGAGTAATACCTGATAAATGGAGGGTGTGGGGAGGAGGAACAGAAAGAGATGGAGATAGAAGGGTATGAGGGAGGGAAAGGCAGATTTGCCAAAGCAAAAGAAAACAGATAAAGGAAAGGAGAGAGGAAGGAGATGAAAAAGGAAAACTGAAGTTAACATTTAAAAATGTATAACTGTTTCTGTACAATCAGGCTACATGCATCAAATCTGTGGACATCAGTGTCAGTTCACAGAAATAAAACCCTGCATAAAGGAGGCTTTAAACACACACACAAGCAGATGCACACAAAGCATTAAAACACAGAGATACATGCTACAATTGTGTCGCATTTATGTACGATCTCATATGAATCAATAATTAATGCTGAATATGACAGAGCGGAATTAAAGTACATCTTATAAGTGAGATGCAGGTTTCCTGGCAGGAGGAAGGAAGAGAAGCAGTGAAGGAGTGACGGAGGGAGCAAACAGTGAGAAAGAAAGAAGAAAATGTGAATCAAGTGTATACAAATGACTGAAAGGGCAGATGGAGGGAAAGACGGCAACTCGGGCTGACTGACAAACTGTCTGGAGTGAGATGAGTGACGCACCAGCCCAAGATGCAGACAAACTGACTGACGCCAAAATTGATTAAGTGATTGACAGCGAAGGCGCTCTGGACAACTCACAAGGCTTTGATATGATAGCCGTCCTCCTCCCCGCAACCCCTTTTGGCCTAGTTTAACACTCACACTCGTTTGCTGTCCAGCCCTGCTTCCTCCCCCTCCCTCCCACGTTCTACTTGACCGTTTCCTTCTCTAACTGTCAGACTGACTCCCTCTGCTCCGTGCTTATTTATAGAGCCTTTCATTAATGGGGATGCAGGAGGGCGGAAGAGCCAGGTGAGCCAGTGAAAAGGAGGAAAAAGAAAAAGAAGAAAGGCAACAAGCATGATCAGGGAAAGACTAAAGATGTTGCCAAAGACAAAACCACCCTCTCTGAGAAAGATAGATGTCTTCCTTGTGTGTTTACATCTGTCTGAGTAGGAGGGCATATGTCCTCCTGAGTGTATCAACATATAGTCAGAGTAGGTGTAGGTGGGAAGAGTTTGCAGGAAAGCTGGAGGTGTAGTTGCTCATAAACTTGAGCGGTGCATTGTGGATACATCTCGTACATGACTGCTGCTAACAAGGCAAATGGAAGGTACGGTGACAAAACAAAAACACTAAAACAATATCCACTTCACCAAGCTGACAGCTAATGAGACAGGAAGTGACAGAGAGGAGGAAAAAAAAGCAGAAGGAAGATTGAAAGAGGGATAAAGGGACGTATGCAGAGATGACAGAAAAACTTCTATAGGGAAAGCTAATTGCTGGAGGTTCGTCAGCTCTAATTACAGGTCCCTGTGTTAATAGTCAATTGCTCACCACTTTGCATGAAAGATAGAGAGGTGGGAGGGAGGAACGGAGGGATGATAAGAGGCCTGAGGACAGAGCGGGGACAAGGGCAGGGGGGGCAATAGTGTAAGCTTGGGAAGAGAGGAGCAAAACAGATTAGAGAAAATCAGAGAAAGGAGGAATAACAAGAAAGACAGCAAAGGCGGAGAGAGAATTACAGAGTGAGGAAGAGCGAGAAAGAGATGCCCTCTTTGAATCTGGACTTCTCTGGCAGCACTCTGTTTCCATGGCAACAATTAAAATAGGCCTACATGCGCACATGTACCGACACAGATGATGGACACAGAGATACACACACACACATACACACAGACATCTTGCAATAAGCATTGATCATGTGAATGAAGCGCCGTTACCCAAAGTGCACCCGCTCTGCTGCGTGTTATTAAAGTGGGAGTATTTTAACTCACAAAGTCCTTTCACACAGAGACAAACTTACTTTTAAACACACACACACACACACACACACACAAACCTGCTGTTTGCCATCCATCCACTAAACAAATCTACCATCCTGCTTTGTAGCTTTTGCTCCCGCACACACACACACACACACACACACACACACACACACACACACACACACACACACACACCAGCACTCAAAACAGAGTCCCACCCCCGGGGCACAGATTACATTAGCCAACGCGCTGTGTAACTTCAATGATCATTCAGAAAGATGAGGCCATTAAAGCATCCCATCGTGAGTCAAAGCATGTCTCATGAAGAAACAAAAAAAAAAAAAAAAAGAGTGTGCAATAAACTGTACACTGCACAAGTGATGTTATGACAGTAAATGACCCCATTTCCCCCGTCAGCCAGCCCTCGCGTCTCACCCACCACTTGCTCCATTACCCATACAGTGCACAGAGCAGCCGTATCAGTTACACACTGGTGGGTCAAAGTTTACAACAGCTCAAGACGACAAAGACTCCAGTAACTCACACAGTTCTGTGGGGTTTTTTTATATAAAAATGCATAAAAAATAACAACAAATATGTGGGAATGTCTCCTGAATGGACATTTATAGTCTGTTTGTAGGAAACCTTTCATTTCAGCTTATCCTGCTCCTGCAAACTTTTATTTCAGAAGAAAAGACATTTAGTCTCCTACTTCCATGTTGAAGAATGAGTTAAGAAAGGTAAACACAAGGGAACTGTACAGTGTGAACATTTTTCACCCGGCCTGTCCTGTTCTGCCGGAGGTTTCCTTCCCGTTAAAAGGGAGTTTTTTCCTTCCTACTGTCGCCAGTGTGCTTGCTCAGGATGAGCTGTTGGTTTCCTTATATAGGCTATCATGAATTGGCTTTCATTATGTTTTTTTTTCTCTGTCTGTAAAGCGTCTTGAGATGGCACTGCTGTGATTTGACGCTATATAAATAAAGTTGAATTGAATTGAATTCACAGAACCACATTGAAAAGCAGAGAAAAGCACTAAAGCACTGTTTTAGCTTAAGAAATGAGGCTTCATCACAACAGAAGACTTTTCCTTTTTAAGATTTTAAAGACAAACCTGCAGCAGTAGCAGCAACCAAAGCTGTTCAGTTATAAGGAAACACATTTACATGGAGCAGTGAATGTGACGGAGCAGCTTTAGAGAGACGTAAAGCAGACTGCGAGCATTTCTCACTGCAGCGAGTGTATCTGCAGATATTAGCTATATGGTATAGCTGGGCTTTTTTATAAGGATAAAATTGAAGGACAAGGAAATACACACACATTGATTTCTAAAGAAAGAAATCTGAGACCAAATATATTCAGAATAACTGTGTGTTGGACACAGTACATTTTAAAACCTTTAGCGGCTTGAAAATGTGTAAAAACCTAAGCTTGGGGGCATCCATCTGTACTGTTTCAGCAGTCAAATATTTTCACCTAAATCAAATTGTTTTTAATATACAAATACTTACAATTTTTCAACCAGTCAAGTTGCAGATTTTTTAATCCAGGCGAGCTTCATTTGAAAAATGTGCTTTTTTAGTTTTGTTCCACTCACAAATTAGTTGGGCTTAGACGACAAATGATGGCATGAGGGTTAAGATAACATCTTTAACTAAGTAGTCATCCTCATGAAAGTCTGCTCAATGTTTCTCTTGTCACCTGTCAAAGGTTTTATCTCTCTTACAAGTGCCATTTATTTTGGTTCGCATTCAAATGGAAATTCTGTCCTGACTAAAGCAGCATGATAAAGGAAACAACATTTTTCCGTCTACTCTGGTCCCACATGTCTTCCTAAGACTGCTTCGGTGTCTCTTTCTGACCAGATGCCACACTGTATCGGCCAATTTGGTAAGGAGACAGTGTCTCTGGCGGTTATGCACCCCAGACAAAACAAAAGCAGGTACTACCTGAGCCCAAATGGACAATAAATTTGATAATTGTAATAAATGAATTTCAAGGTCGACACAGCTCATACTGTTGAAGCAGAAAGTTGACAAATCAGGGGTTATGAGGCATGACACAGATATTAATTGCCTTTCCCATCTCTGTTTTTTTCCAATTTCTGCAAGCTATAAATCACAGGGCTTTAACTAACAGAGACGGTTCCACTGTCCAAGCATTAATATTAGCTTTCCAGTCAGTCCGAAGACTGTCAGGTTGTGCAGATGGACAGCCAGCAGATGCAGTTTGGGTTTGGTTGTTAACCCTTTATGGGACAAGTGACTATCTTCATTTTCTATCATATTCAACATGAAACTTTTTTTTGTTAATGTAACAACAGAAAGGAGGTCTTGGTTCATACATGAAGGACAATTTTAGGTTAAAATTTCTCATTTCGAGGTCTTTCATTAAGTTCCCTATAAAGGGTTAATACACCTCAATTAGAAAAAATTTGGGACACTGTCGAAAATGTCATTCATTCATTCATTCATGCATTCATTCATTCATTCATTCATTATCATTATTCATTATCAATTAAGGGTCATGGGGGAGCTGGAGCCTATCCCAGCAGTGTTTGGGTGAGAGGCGGGGTACACCCTGGACAGGTCACCAGTACATCGCAGGGTCATCGTCGTTATGCGAAAATTTGTAAATTTCCTTATTTTTCTACACGTTAGAACATAAAAATCATGTCAAATTTTATCGTTTCATGGAAAATATTAGCTCATTTTGAATTTGATGGCAGCAAAACATGTCTAAAAAGCTGTGATGGTGCGGGTCTGGAAAAGCAAATAACACAAATTAAACTCAATGGGAGGAGCCTTTGACAACTAAATAGGTCAATTGGCAATTTGTAATAAATTACGGGCTATAAAAAAAAAAAAAAAAAAAAGCATTTCAGTGAGGAAGAGCCTCTCAGATGTAAAGTTGGGGAAAGCTTCACCCATCAAAGACAAACTGCATCTAAAAATTGTGACGCGCTTTCAGAAAAATATTTACCATCAAAAAAGAAGTGTTTATAATTGTCAAAGCACTGAGTCTAAGCACTAATATGGCTTCATGAGATTCGCAAATCTGGTTGTTTTTATTAACATTCTAAACAATGTCCCAACTTTTTAGGAATTGAGGTTTTTATATGAGACTGAGGAGCACTCTGCTGTTGTAATTACTCTACACAAGACAGGGAGCATTACAGTCGAGAATGGTTTGTGTGCTTGTAGTCAGTATAAACATGTGTAGTTGATTAATTTGGTTTGAAAGGTTGCGTGCAGTGCCAGCAGTGGCTTTGGTCTCTGTAATGTATTTTACAGCTGATCTTTAAAGTTTTTGTTTAAATGAAAGCCAGAACAAATACAAAACTCTTTGCTTCATTTATCAGCTCACTTTTATTTGAAATAGATCCAACGGCACGCTGCACATGACAGTATTAAAGGGTTTTTCAGTCTGTGGAAGCATTTTGAGAAGGCAAGCCCCTGTTGCCCCCCCCCCCCCCTCGGGGGTGCAACCAGGCCACGGCGCGGGTCATCGTACGGCATACTGATGAAGAGGAATCAGCTGGATACCAGAATCACAGCCAAACCTGTGATCCATTAGATTATGAGAGAAATGCTGGTCTAATGTGTGAACTCATAAAGTCTTCTGATAAATATTCATGCAAAACTGTCTGTGCAGTCTGCTGTGGAGGTGGAAGGTGGTGTGTGTGTGTGTGTGTGTGTGTGTGTGACTTTGTGTTTGTACATGGTGTTCCGATGCAGCTGCTCATCACTTTCCCCCCTCCTCGCCACAAAGCAGTCCAGCCAGGTTTTGAGATCACGTGTTTGCTGGGACTTCAGGGACAATCTATTGCCGTAATAGCCTCGATTTCCAGAAAGAGGGGACACTGAGGAGCCCGTTGCTCTGTCTTGCTCCCATACCCCCTCCCCCAAATCTTTTTTTTTTTTTTAAACTCTGTAGCTCCCCCTTTCTCCATTTTATCATTTTGTCACTGAACAATGCTTCTTCACAATCCTCCCACTTATCTCTCTCTTGTGCTCGCGCTCCCTCATCATCCTCTTCTCATTATGTGGTAAGTGTCAGGTTTGTCGATGCCATTATTTGCATGAAAACCAGAGGACAAAGGCGACTGACAATTTTTCTAGTTTATTGCCTAGTTTGATATTTAGGAAGACAGCAGATGATGGTGGCACAGAAAGACAATCTTTCCTTATCATTCTGGATGACTTCAGACATTTATGGCGCATGGACATTAGCACCAAGTCAGGCGTGCTTCTTTTTTTCTTTTTTTTTTTTTCTTTTAATTCAAACAAGATCATTAAGATGAGGTTTGACATGTAAGGAGCAGCGGCCGTTTTGTCATCCCCATGCACACCTGAGGCCGCTTATGAGTACAATTCTGTTGTCACTGCTAGCTTATGACTTCATAGTGAGAAATGAATCATGAGGAGAAATCTCATCTGTAACTTTTAGCGCTGTGCAGCAAGTTATATCATAAACGGCAGCCATTCCTGATAAATATCTCCTCAAGCTGTTTGGTGCCTCAGTGTGTGATCTTTGCGACTCAAGGCTAAACCCTCAGGCGGGAACTTGCACTGACCCGGAGAACAACTGCTGACAGGTGATGAAAGGAAACGTTACCTGGACAACCTTTTTGACCGCACAGCAGTGAGACACGGGGGCGGTTGTCAACACACACAAACAATATACACATCTACAACACTGTGGTTGGTGGCTGGAGGGAAACAGAATACCCAGGCCTTAAAATGAGATTCTTGAAGTTCATGTTTAAAAATAGTTTGTTAGGTAATGCTTGCAGTACTTTTATCGAGACATGAGATTGTTAAACATCTACAAGAAACTAGCAAACTGTAAGTACTTGCTAGAGTAATTTTTAAGGAAGAAAATTCATATTTAGTGTCATTTCTCATACTTATTTTAAATCTAAACTGAGCCATGGATAATTAGAGATTTAAGTTATATATGGGATAATTATGGCAGGAGTGCGGTTCAGATTTTGTTGTTTTTATAAGGGTCTATGATTACGCGTCCACACGCATATAGTTCCACTGTATTTATAAGCTGAATGCATGCACATGTGTGTAGCCTGGTGACAAGTGTTGTTTCCTGCCGCAGCTGTACAACTTTCCTGCTTTGCAGAGCCTCTGCTGGGCCTGTCACATCCACGATGAGCTGGAAGAGTCCTGGAAGAGCAAACTAATTTCCTTCTGAAGCATCAAACAGCCCATTTAGAGAGCTTCTTCATGGTATATGCTGCTATTTTTGTCTGGATAAGATGTGATATTGAGAGCTCATCTCTGTCTTATCTCTCGCTGCTGCGATTGAGTGTTGCAAATAGACTCATCGACATCAGCCACATTTCTACGCATTCATTTTTGTGACAGAAGAGGGATGCTGTTCTTCAAGCATCATTTGGAGCTAAGTACTTTAACTATATTCATTTTAAGTCTTTTCCTTTTTCAAATACTAATAAAGTCAGTAAAAGTGTGTTTTTCTGTGTCATAAATGTTCATTTTCAGGAACCACAAGACACAGCAGAGTGAGGATGAAGATGTAAGGGGAATATTTATATCATATATAAATGTCCCCCTTAAAATATAATATGATTCCCAAAAGTTACAGGAACCTCTTTAGGACCAACTATGATGAGCTGAAGTTGATACATGCTCGTTGGCAAATGGCCCAAGTCTTCACAGACGGTAGATCGTGCATTAGATGTAATGTAACTTTAGTCCTTAGACAAATCATGCCGCTTCAACCAATTACAAGAGAGCATGTAGAAGCCGTCCTGAATGAATTGATGGAATTACGATGATAAACATCTTAGCTGGGCTCCAGCCTAAATTCTGTTGATGTATAAAATACTGCAAGTCAGGAAAAACCTGGTAATTTAAGCAAATCACAGAAACTGTTTCAATCTAAAATGAAGAAGATGCTTCTAGACACTTACAGTCATTTGCACCGGATCAGTTTGGACCAAGTGCCAAATAATTAGCGTAAGAAACACATGAATGTAGTGCGACTTTTTCCAATAACATTATATACTCCATTTAAGTGTGTCAGCTTATGTCATTATATTTGTCAGAGATTATTGTCCTGTTCCTTCCATCGTCTCACAGTAAATAAAAGCACCTATTTGTTGACCAGTTCTGAATCATGAGCTTGATTCAGCCACTCTAAATGTGTTTTGGTTTGACTCCAAAACTGTAAAAACTGGGTTATGGTTTGTTTTAGGAGTACTTAAATAACTTTAAATCCTAAACATGATGATTTTTGAGTCAGTTTTTGCAGGTGCAGGCAACAGTGAAATGGCTAAATCCTGTACAACAATAATTCTTGGTGGCGTATGATCCATTTTAAGTCATTTCCTGCAAACAAAGGTGTTATACTTGAACACAAACATGAAGAGATTTGGTCATTTGAGTCATTATTTCAACTACAATATCTACAGGGTATTATTATTTTTTAGTGGTCTTAGTTGTGTGGTACTGCCCCTAATATCTCTTTGTTGGGCTTTTGCATGACTGTCCACCAGTCTGTTCTAGTTGGACACATGGACATGCTGGATTTCAAAAGGCTTTTATGCAAAACTTCATCAGTTGGAAAATATTTAGGGACATTCATTTATACAGAAAATTTCAGTGGAATTTAAATTTGCTTCCTCACACACGGCAAAAACTCAGCCTTAAAAAACAAGAAAAAAATATACAAAAATTAGGTAAATGTTGCTTAAAACAAGATAAATTATCTGCCAACAGAACAAGAAAACATTAGTAAGAGTAAATGAAGCAAAGAGTAAACATACTCTTAAAACAAGAGGAATTTTCTGGCATGAAAACTAAGAATTATCTTACATTTAAGAAAATAAGCATATGTGTACCCAATTTAAGATTTTTAATCTTACTTAGATTTCTGTTTTCGCAGTGCAATCCTGAATTGGAATAAGTGGTATAGAAAATGGATAGATTGATGGAATAAGATAATCTTAAAAAGGTCTATTTAATCTTACCTTGTTTAAGGAAACCAGTTGCTGCAATCATTTTTCTGAGGCAGCAATGTAAGTCATGTGTGCAAGATACCAACAACCAGTAAAATAACCTGTGTGTATTTTGTAAATACACGCATTACGTAACTTTCTAACCATAAAACTCAGTGTTCTGGACTCGTTTGATGACACAGTGACATCTATCATGTGCATTTCTGGAGCCACTGCAGCCCGGCAGCATCCTGATGCTGAGAAACCGCACTGTACAACTTCCTTATCTGGGACGCTGCACGGCGCTGCAGGGAGTTTCGTTCACATGCTAGAAAATGGTTATAAACACAGTGGCTGTTTTGAACCCGCACCATTGCTGATTCAGCAAAGAAATACAAGGAGATTAAAGAAAAGAAAGGGAAAAAACAAAAGTCAATGTAAGATCATCTTTTGCCGGCAGGAGAGTGTTCACAGTACAGGAAGGAGCCAAGATGGATGCCAAATTAGGAGGTGTGTCACTGGGAAAATGGCAAAGTTCTGTAGAGTGTCTTTTAAGGATTTTGTTTGTTTTTTTGTTGTTGTTGTTTTGTTTTGTTTTTTGGAGGGGGGTTGCATTATGTGCTTACTCAATTCACTGGGACGGTAAGTTTTGAACAGTATGGAAATTGTCTGCAACATGTGACTTGTTGTGATGGAGTAACAGAGCATCTTCCAGTTTACCAACAACACATTTGACAGTAAATTCTGATTCTTATTGAAACAGCTATAATGTAGAAATACTTTTGTGGACTCCCAGTAGCTGTTTCTGGCAGCATGCAGGCCACAAAGCATCGAAGGGAGACCACAAGCCGCTCAGAGATGCTCCCACAGGACGCAGCACATTGTGAGGGGAGGAGTGCGGCTTTCGCAAAGCCCCAAACTCCCTTGGCTAATTTACTGGGCAGATACAGTCACAATGTGAACCATTTTCTCATCATTTTGTGAAATGTAGCAGCTGTTCAATGGGTAAAAGCGCCTGCAGCTGTTTGATGATGTGCTGGTTCTCTGGCTGAGGGGGTCAGACTCCTGGATGATGCACGATCAACTTGCTCGTCCTGGCATGTCCGTCAACCCAGGGGTCATGCTACAGCGAAAACAGTTTTGTCTAGTCACAGGTGGTGTGTGTGTGTATTTGTCCTGGCTGTCTGTCCTTGCAGGCATGAACAGTTGTTGCTAACCATCTTACATCAGATGTTTATTTTTGCATATCAAGTCTCATATAGACACAAAGACACTTGGATACTTCAGAGTGACAAATGTGTTTTGACAACACTCAGAGAGATAAGCACTTGGTCTCTGGGATTTTTCCCAGGGACACATTTCTATTTACACCTACTCTGCTGCACAGAGGGGACACTTAATCTTCTCCATGATTTGTGGCTCCTCTGCTAAAGTCCCTTTCTTCGCTCTCTCCCTTTTTCCTCTTCCTTCCTTAATTTTCTTTTATTTTCCTACTGTCTGATTTTATCTCTCACCTTCTCTTTCTCTGATGCATTACATCAGCATTAATGTCTCAGCCCATGTGTCATTGTGAAATACCTTTACAGCGGTGTTTATGAATGTGGAGACATAAAGGAAGGAAAGGCTGAGCATATTTAGAGACCAGATAAGACAGTGTGAAACATGTTTTATGTCTGTTTTTTCTGTTTTACTTACGTTTTACTTTATTTGTAGGCTGCAAATGAGCAACAGGTAGTGTGTTCATGATTATTTATTTATACCATGGTCAATGATCATTCCAATGCCAACTGGCGGGCATTATTTTTGTATATACACACATGTAGTTTGACAAGTTAAATCGCTGTAAAATCACTCCGTCACATGCAACACCATAGCAACACATTGATCAGCTGATTCAGATCATCTGGCTTTTAACAGGTGAATGAGAGAAACGCGCTGTAGATTAACAACAGTTATTTAGCATAAAAAGACATTGAGGCCAACATAAAGTAGTTCCTATTCTTCAGTATATCTAGCAAGTTTTGTAAACAAAAAAATAAATAAACACTTGTTATGAAATGTTTACTGAGTGGGACTGTGGTATACACGGATTAAACAACTCAGATCCGTTATTACATGGTTATAATGCTGCGCGTCAGAGCGTTCTAGACGCCATGTTGTGCATTATAACTGTGTAATGCACGGCTCCTCATTGTTTAATCCTCAACTGTATATAGAAAGATGGGTAATGAGCAAACTGGTTGAATATGATTTCAGAATGGAGCAACAAGCTGCACAGTCCGAAAATGAGGAGAACAGTTGAGGTTAACGTGGCTCTATTATGCACATTTCAGTCTCATTTATTTCAATATCCAAGTCCAGAAGGGTAAGAAATAATAAAGCATTTTTCACAAACCCCTTCATTCATTTTGTATTGATCCTCTCAGATCAGCCTCTGCCAGAAACAAGCAAACAGAGGAAGCTCCGCCCCATGTCTTGCCTGCGGGCTGCATCTAATTGGTCAACTGCTGGGAGTAGTTATACTGAGCAGTGAAGATGGGTGTGGCTTTCTTATCATGAACATGCACAACCTCGAGAAGATGACCAATCACTGAGTCCCTCCCCCAGGGCGTCACTAAAACTTTGAAGTGGAAAAAACTCTTTAAAATTAATCGTTTCCGTCACCATGAAAACGTAGAGAGTGCTGGAAAACTTAAAACATGCGAATAGGTAATTAAAAGAAAAAGAAAAAAAAAACGCACCGCTCATATGTCTGATGAGTATTCAACACTATAACACTGTAGAAAGCTCAGAAAACTAGAAATAGCACAAAAGAGCCCCTTTAAGGTAAGGGGGGCAATCCCCAGGGGGGAAAAATTCAGGAATTTAAATATTTATTTGAACATTTATTCTAAATGAATTCAGAAGGATATGGGGACAACCTACCTAAAACCCGATTTTGGACTGATGTGCAGCAAATCTTGTCTATCCAGCAGGAATAGTTCAGCCTTGGTGTGCCAGAATGTGTTCTAGTGTGTGACACAGGAAGCTGGTTTCAGTAATGGGCAGGATGGCACATAGTTCGCATAGGACTATTAACAGTTTGGCTCTTGTGTGGATTCACCTTAACAAGTTCTAACAATGGACTAAGGGAGTGTTTTTAGGATGTTTTATTTTATTTCTTTATTTAATTTTTAATTTTGAAGATTTGTTACAAGGTTGTGACAAACCTAGTTGATGTTGTTAGGCAACAAGTCAGTCACAATTTGGCCACACAATGTAATGACCCCCGTGCCAATAACAGAGCTGTAATCACTTTAAATGTGTTTTATTGTCATCTTTTCACAGATTAAAGCCACAATAATCTGTCCTGCTCCATCCATCTCATTCCAAGCTGTTATTTTTGGCAGCAGGATCCTGCCTTTTTGGATTAGTGCAGTAGGTGTGCAAGTTCTTTGTTAGGCTAAGTGTGTTTGTGTCTATGTAGTAGCGGAACAAATAAACTCTATATTCTGCACCACTCTGTTGCTAAATGAATAAACTAAAGTTAATATTTAGTTGGAGTTGTTACCAAAATGAAGACAGTGTGGCTACATGTTTAAAATCCCATTACAGTAATACATATTATTTTAAGAAACTGTAATGATTTGATTTGTTGGAGCCTAAGTTATCCTTTCTGTAAAACCATATGAATCTGAGAAAACAGTTTCAAAGGAGTCTGTAAAAACAAAAAAGTGATGTAAAGTAACCTCTAATCTCTGACAGACTTCTCTGATTCACCCCAGCTAACACATCATAGAAAAGCCATCTTCTCCGCCTTAGGCTGAATATTGACTGATGACTTTCATTTTCAGCTATCGGTTCTGTTGCTAATTTTACATATTTTCAATTAATTCCAGGTATTCTTGTGCAGGACTTGCTATGATTAGAAGCTGCAGGAGAGTTAGGGTTTTTACCATTTTAGGCTTTCATGCCTTTACACACATACATCTGCAGAGACTGCCTTCATTTCCAGTGTTATTTTTTGTATTTTGGGGGATTTTTTTTTTAGCAGTTTTCCTCCTAACCTAAGGCTGTCATGGCTGTCTCTCATGCAGGCCGTTGTGCTGAGCGCCTCTCTGCTGGAGGATGATGATGAGACTCCCCACAGGGATAATGACATCTAAGAGTGTCTCTCCAACGGATGTCCCCTGGATTTAATGCCATCCAATGCTCAGCCTGAGAGAGATGTGCACCCCGGAGACAGCAGCACAACATACAGACAGGCAACAGCCGCTGAGATACACAAAGAGACAGTTAGTCAGACTGGCTGGCTAACCGGCAGACATCTGGCAAGAATAGGAGCAGACAGGAACAAACACACTGCCACAGGTGGACACCAAACTGTGGCATCAGAGTAAGACTGGTCTCCACAATGCTAATTCAGCTTTACTAATCCAAGACTAGCATGACAGGATGCTGCTAGAAGGCATGTATAAAATAGGTTCAGTGATGCCAAATAGTGTACTTCCTTTACATGACGACAGTAAAAACAACAAATCATGTTAAAGAAATGCATCTGTGACTCATAAGGAAACACATTTTTGTTTGTTGCCATCCACCCCAAGGTCAGCGCTAGTGATCGCTTGCACAAAGACAACCTTGCTGCTGGCAGAAATTCAGTGCCAAGGACAACTCTGCCATCCCTACAGTTCCCACTGTAAAAACCTGTTGCCAAGTCGCAAGGCCACCCTCCATCCGCCAACCAGAGTCTGGGATGGCTCTGGCTCTGGAGTCATAAGAAACTCTGCTAACTGTACGGTTGGTTGCTGGTTTCCTGTTTTGCTAAAACATACCAAGTGTATATGTAAATGTTGAACCCCAAGTTGCTTCTGATCACAGCTGATGTTGCATGGCAGCACCGTGGCTGCCTGAGAGCAGAAATGCAAAAAATATCTATGTCATTTAGGGGTGGGAAATCGAATCGAAAAATCGAAAATCAGGATTTTTTGCTTCACAATTTTAAAATCGATTTTTTTTTTTTTTTGTGTTAAAAAATCGATTTTTTTTTTCAACTAAATAAAAATAATCCATTATAAAATTTTTGTCATTTTTATTGTTTTTATTTATCTTTTAACTTGTCTTCTTGGGCATTATAGCAGCAGGATAATGGTCTGGCTACTGTATTGTTTTTTTCCTTATTGAAATCAAGTAAAATGATGAGAAAAAGAAAAGTTTTATACATTTATTTTGTTTTTAATCTACAAAAATCAGCAATATTCAAAAATTGTGAGAATCGCATTTTAAATTTGGCACCTAAAAAATCGGGATCGATTCGTATCGGGACAAAAGCATCTCGCCACAGCCCTAAAGTCATTGTTGTTTTAAATGTTTAATGAGAAAGCAGAGTCTGAAATGCATCATTAAGCCAGAGTGATGATACATTTTTAAAAAACTGATAAAAAAATCATTGGTGGATTTTTAATAACCACAACCTACACTTAAGTTTTAAAACCGGTGCAACAACGTGCAAAATGTTTACTCATAAATATTCATTGATGCAAATAAAACCAAATGGTGGTAACGACTAAAGGGAGCAGGTTTAAAAGATGATCTGATGACAGCTCAGGTCAGGAGACTTCCAGAGCGTTACCGCGCCTGTCGCCATGGCTACCAGGAGGACTCCATTTGCAGTGGCATAGTCAGCGGGGTGAATTGCTCCAGTACCTTCAATTAGCAACCCATTATCATTCATGAGTTTGTTTGTGCAAAGCTGTGAGATTGAGTTCCTGTTAGTCCTTTCTCCCTGCACTCGCTTGCTGATATAATGTTAAACGAAACAGCCATGGTAGCTCTGCACTGCGTCCCCGGCTCCACTGCTGCGCTCTATTGAGCTGATTCCTGCTCCAAAGAGGCCTGGTTCATCCCCTATCTCCCTAGGACAATGTCAGTTGTGCTTGCAAGACACACAAAGGTCATAAATTAGCAATATGGCCCCTTGAAGGAGACATGTTGTTATGCTTCAACCTGGTGGTACTCCTGAGAGGATCTTTTAAAGCTAACTGTTATACATATAAATATTTGAATGAATTTTGGGTGGTATTTATTCCCTTTGACACCATAACTGTGCCTCGCTGCCCTTTGACAGGAAAAAGAGCCGCTCCTCTGCTTCAGTCTTCACGAAGGCGGGAAAAACAGCAGCCATACAGTATGCGTTCACTTCTCATCCAGCATGACTGGTGGACAAAATCTCTTGTTATGATAGTAATAACAACCTGCTCTCTCTTTGATAGGATCACGCTGGCCAACAACAACATATTTCGCAAGCTGCAGCACAATTAAAGCACTGGTAATAAGTGGTAAACAAGGTTCACTGGCCTGGTGGCTTTCTTTGGTGCTGTTTCTGTCCTCCTGGCTGTTTTGTGTAATATAATGGTGTTGACCCCATTGGGGCCAGGCCCTCCATATTGAGTTATTATATTTATGCAACCACTAAGCTCCTCAGCTATTTCACAATGCTGTCAGCCTTCAGTTGCTGTGCACAGCCAAGGATCGCTGTACACATTCTCAATTTCTGGTGGAAAATTGAGCTGCAAGTAAGAAAAGAGAAACTGAGAAAGAGAAAGGAAGGCGCAGACTAAGTGAGATAGAGAGGGGAACAGGAAGAGGGAGAGAAGACACGAGCCCTGTATATTTTATTCAACAGCAGCGGAGTACAATTCATAATCAGGGCAGACTGATTCACAGTTTTAATTAAAAAGTAGCCTTATAGTGCCAGTGGTAACATCTTGATTTATGTAGACCCAACCACAGGCTCCCAATCACCAGGGAGAGTGAGTTCACCATAGAAGAGGACTGATGGGGAGAGAAACAGAGGGGGGTGCTAACACTCATGAGGTGAGGAAGCATCTCATTTCTCACAGCAAGGTGGTGGGCTCTGCGGGCAACGCTGTGTGAGTCTGTGGATATGTTTATATATCAATCAAGATCATATGAAAAAAGCACTGGCAGTGAGTGGTAGTGGTACTTTTATAGTATATATATATACACACACACACACACACATATATACATATTTTTTTATATATATATATATATATATATATATATATATATATATATATATATATATATATATATATGTGTGTGTATATATATATATATATATATATATACACACATATATATATATATATATATATATATATATATATATATATATATATATATATATATATATATATATATATATATATACACACATATATATATATATATATATATATATATATATATATATATATATATATATATATATATATATATATATATATATATATATATATATGTGTGTGTGTGTGTGCATATATATGTGTACATACATATTTGTTTTAAAAATCATGGATAAAACTGGGCGACCAATCAAAAACTCTCACTCAGTGTGACACAACTTGTACTAGTTGCAACCCTACTACTTGATTGCTATTTTATGTGTCTTTGTCTTTTAATTTGTTGTGTACCTGATTAAGTTTTGATTTATGTATAATGTATGTATGTGGTTGTGCATGTGTCTGTATATGTACGTGCTTTATATGTGCATATTTATGCATGTATATGTATGTATGTATATAGATCTATGTACATGTAAATGTGATTGTACATAATGTGTATGAGAAATTTTATTTAATTTGTGAAAATTATCACAAACAGTTAAAATGTGGAAAAATATCCATTTATAAAGTGAACAACAATAAGACGTATGGCATGCTATGCTATGACCATGGGTTTTTTTTTTTTCTCTTTTCATTGAGTGTCGCTAAGAACACCAATAACCATTTATTCTGTATTATGCTTCTTTGCTTTTAAAAAAGGGGGCAGATATTCAAAGAAATTTTCTTTTTCCTGCTCCTTTTCGAGCATGGTTCTCTGTTTGTTTTGTTTTTGTACTGTAAAGTCTTATTACCCTTTGTATGACGATGTGAGAAATTTAAAAAAAAAAAAAAAAAAAAAAGTTTTTGCTTTAATCCACTTGGGTCCTGTAATGGACTGTTGACCTGTCCTGCATGTACACTACCTCTCACCCAGAAGCTGCTGGGACAGGCTCCATCCCTTAACGATCCAGCATAGGGATAACTTGCGATCGGAAATGACTAAATAAATGAGTGAAAGTATAAATGTTATCCACTGCAACACAAGAACGTTGGCAGTCTAGTGGGAATCATTTGCGTAATATTCATTTTCGCCACAATGATTTTAATAACATAATTATATCTAGTTGTTTATTTCATTTGGCAAACTGTTGTCAGTAACATTAATCCAGTTAATGTAATGATTTTGTCCTGCCATAAAAAGAAGCAATAATATGAAAACAATATCTGTTACATCTCTATTCATCATTTTAGATGTGCTTTTTTAAAAGTAAGTATTTACAATGCTCACTCTAAAATGAATTTGGAAAGTAAGGGAATTTGTGTTTGGTTGATTGTTTTTCTCCTTTAATTGTACCAGTTGGTGTATAAACACCAATTGGTACAATTACACCCATACAGTGAGATAACATGGATATTTTGCTTCTGTGGAATAAGCAAAATAGGGAAAGATGTGTATAATGCCTTCCAAAAATCTACCATATATCCCTTATAATATTTTACTATAAGTATTCATTCCTGTATTTAGATTCACGTGCTGCCAGGTGTGTATTCCTCACACATGTATGACTGGCACCTAGTTAAAAGACAAAAATATCGGAATAAGATTCTGGAGCCATTGATTATCCCTTATCCATTATCTCCAAACTCTGAGACTTAACTCCATCCTGCAGGATGATAAAGCTTTTCCCCACAGAGACAGAACCATCACAGAATACCTCCAGCATTTGGGACAGGGGGGATCTGCCATTAATGCCAAACCTCAACCCAACTTAACACTTGAGAGGTCAGTTTGGTTGTGCTGGATATGTTAGAGTGATCAACACATCTCCTGAGTTGAGGTGTGCATGTTCGGGACCCAACTATCCAGGTTATGCTCTTTGCTCTTATAGCTATGAGTAGTCTAGCCAACCATTACTTATGTAGCAATGGGGATGTTAAGTGATGCACTGAGAAGTACCTTGTTCTATTTCTCTAATATATTAATGTATAAATATATGCCAATATTGCCGTCTCTAACTTATTTCTCTTTTTTCCGCAGGTCTTCCTGATTAAGTGCAGTTGTACATGTTGATCTGTCTTTCCGATCCTCTCCACCCCAACCAGTCGAGGCAGATGGCTGCCCTCCCTGAGCCGGTTCTACCAGAGGTTTTCTTCCTGTTAAAGGGGAGTTTTTTCCTTCCCACTGTCGTCGCATGCATGCTCAGGATGGGGGATTGGATCGAAGTCATGACTCGATGCAATCAGTTGGCTTCTATTATAGGATATGCATGAACTGGATCGAAATGATGTGTATGTTGATTTGTGTATGTAAAGTGCCCTGTGAAAACATTGTTGTGAAGTGGCACTATACAAAGAAAGTTGAATTGAATTCATGATGGTTAATCTTGTTCTCTTGGAAAGGGAAGTCATCCTATAGCTAATTATGACTAGAATGAGGAGAACGTGCCCAGGTATTTTATTAGCATACCAATATTATAATAATACAATCTACCAAGAAATTCTAAATAAGAGTAAATGCCAACAAGAGGGTATTTTAGGGGTTTTTGACACTTTTATGGGGCACTAACCACATATTTTTCTGTACTCCACACTGTATCCTAGAAGCCTGATCTTTGTGATATAGATGACTTATCAGGCTTCCCAACAATGTTTTATACACCACCAACTGATAGGGTCAAAAGACGATATAATTGCCCAGTGGCCACAGCTGGTTTGAGTGTTGCTTCGGAAGCCACAATGGCTCTGCTGGTTGAGCTTTGTTGGTTGGTTGGCTTTTATGGTTAATGAAAGATGATTTGTCTAATCATGTGCAAAGAGTTTTATAAAGACATTCTAACATTGCTTTAAATTCAATAAATGGTTTATTTAGAAATGTGAGGTTTACTTACAATGATAGTTCCGGTCCAAAATATTTATAGTTTATCAGTTTTTGAGAGTTTTTATCAATGTTGAGATCTAAAAATCTGACCTTTCATTTACCATAACTACGCTGCTTTCATATATCCAGTGTGACCAGTCAGAACGTTGAATCAGATGTACAAAAGATTTTTTTAAAAAGGCATTATAAAACCAGATAGCCTAAGGTAATATAGAAGATAGACGAGGGATTGCATAGATATTGGCTGTAGAATAAGAAACCTTTTGGAAAGAAGCCAGCACTGCAAATTTAACCAGGCCTGATGAAATTTGCTTTGGTCTGACAGTAATGTTATGTTTATGTCAGGGCCTCCATTTAAATCACCACCACAGCGAAATCCCTCGATACAGACAGATTTTAATTAAAAGTGTAAGGGGAAAAAAAAAAGAGAGAGATAAATGCACAAAAGAAAAAGAGAGGAAGAGGTGGCGCATTAGATGAGAAAAATGATCCAGAGAGCAGAGTCGCTCTAGAAAGCTGTAACGGATAGGGAGAAGGGAGAGAGAGTGATTAGATGAGGGAAGTAAGTGGAAAACGAGAAGTTGTTCAACAATGAAGTGAAAACAGAAATGCTCGCAGTTTCCGTGCTTTTTCTTATTCCTGCACCTTTTTTCAATTCACAACCACAGTCCAAGTCTTCACTCTCTTTTTGTTTTTTTCGCATTTCCATTCTTCATCACTTTCACTGATTGATTTTTTTTTTTTTTTTTTTTTTTTGTGGGGTCTGGCTCACTCCTAATCATGACAGAAACCAAAGAGGCAGTGAATACACACTCAAGCACACATGCAAAACCCCTGAAACACACACAGGCATGCACGAACGTGCACAGTGACCCACCTCCCACACATCTGTACAAACACATGAGAAGGCTGTATCAATCTGAATGATGCACACACATACAGTGAAATAATCCATTTATGTATAAGGCGAACAAGGCTCAGTGTTAAGTAATGAACCCTGTCTCTCAACTTTAACTATTCAAGCATGTCCATACCACCTCTTCAATTACATAACTGATCTATCACAATATACAGAGCAAAACAGGAAGAAAGTACATGGCAGATGCCTCTATAAGCAGAAAAATGGGCCCCACTAAACCAAGCAAACTTTTCAGAAACAGCTTGAAAATCTAAAGAAATATATATCTCAAAGGGCTGACCAGCCTTTTAGGCCCCAGTCAGAACAAGCACGTTCATAATCACATGAAGAAGCCCACAACATACGCAACATTCAAGTGGAACTATTATGTGCATTTCAGGCTAATTTATCTTTATTTCTGAGCCCAGAAGGGCTGGGATTGATCGAGTTATTGTCACAAATGGCTTTATTTACTTCAGACCGACCCTCTCCGTAGGCTGTCAGATCAGCCTGTGGGCAAAACGAGTGGATTGAGACTCTTCTGCATTAAGCCCCGCCTCCTGCCAGATATAAGTTGCCACTGATTGGTCAGCTGCCACTGCACTACATTGGGAGCGCTCACCGCAACTGCTTTCGCCATTATTGTAACATCTCATAAACAGAAGGATTAGACTCATTTGAACTCAATAAACAAAACAAAATACAATGTCAACACATAGCATACATCCCTACATGTTGGAACCTGAATCAGACCCTGAAAACGAAGTGGAAAACAGCAACCCACAGCAACGAATGCAGCAGGATGTCTCTCTTTGGTAAACTCACCAGCCATCGTTGGAAATAACTTGATCTAAAACGACGCGTTTTTCGTTGCCATGGAAACCGAACGGAAAGAGTGCTGGAACTCAAACTCAAACTCAAACATGCATTTAGGTGATAAAAAATGGTGCTGTTCACATGTCTGATGAGGATTCAACACTGTAACACTGTAGAAAGCTCAGAAAACTCAAAATACCATAATAGGACCCCTTTAAGGATTCTGGCCATGATACAGCTGTTTAAAGCTGTCCAAAGCTAACTCTGATGGAAAGGTTTTGGATGTAATGATGGTCAATAATGGCTCCTAAACATGTCAAAGTAAACACTACTACAGTCCCAGTTGTACCAAATCTTCGTTTTATCTACAAAAAAATGCACACAAACAAAAACCATGATGAAACGTACAGACACATTCTTCAACAAATAAAGACGACAAAGATATCGGAAAGGCCAGACGAATTGGGAGGAGATACAACCGACTCAATCTGGGTGTGAAGAAAAAACGCATTTGATCTCTCCCTGGGACGATACAATTACCTCCCAGGTACGCTCATGAAACTAATGCCACAAAATGTCAACATCTTGGAGAAAGAGAAGACCTGACATACAGAACGTTGTAAAGCAAGACAAAATACTTAGTAAATAGTGTGGATCAGCTACCACTGGTGGAAACAAAACAAATCTGAGCAGTTTTCCTTCAGCCATCTTGAAATCCATACATGCTATAGTCTGATAACGCTAATGGCACACCGTGTGAGCCTAAAGATGCTACAGCTGTCATATTGACTACAGCATTACTTTATTTAGTTGAATAATACTATACTGCAACTCAAAGTATTTTAATAATGACCAAAACTAACACAGTCGTAAGAATTTGCACTAAAATGATCATTAACTGCAGCAGAACTGGTGAGAATGTCTTGTTTTTATGGGAAAAGATTCTTCCTCACCTCTTCCAATCATCTGTAAGGTTTCAGTTTCAGTGGATCTGATCAGTTAATAGATAATAATCAGCCATTGATAGATTTAGACAGTCATATGCTACATCTAAATATCAGCCAAGTTTTTTCACCCTCCCCAGTAGTTATTTGGATGACTTCCCAATAAACCGTGGCACATCAGATTAGCAAATAAAAGTCTCTTTAAATCTTCAACATGCTTATGTAAAGTCCTCAGCTGCCAATCACAATTCTCCTCTTACTCTTAATCTTTGTCTCTCTTTCCTTTTTTTTTTTTAAATACACACCATGAATACAGAACACGGTATATAGGTGAGGATCCGGAGCAATAAAGAAGACACTATATTATGTCAGCCTGAGGGTATCCAGACCTCATAACAGATATCAGACAATTGGGCAGCAGTAACAGATAATGTCAGAGGGGATTTTTGTCATGAAAGACAATATAGTTCTAGTGGGCCTGGACAAGAATTTATTATGGAGGTGTCAAAACAGTGACTCTTCGTTGCTGGCAGAAGAGTTTTTTTTTCTTATACATGGGGGAACTTATTGAAAAATGTAGCTTTGAGCTTTCATTAGCATAGTATGTAAAATTACTTCTAATACTGAGGAAAGACATTATCTTGTCAGCATCTCCCTGTGCTATTCTCCTCATACATTGTTAGATTCGCTGTTAAGTTATACATAAGAAATAAATAAGGACCTGATATTCTGGGATATCATTTTGTCCAGTTAGGAAGTAACACTGATTATGAGTGAATTTAACATTAGCATTTTGCTCAGGTAGTGCAGCTTAATCAGGACAACACATCAATGTGTGCTGTGGCAAGGTTTGTTGTGCCTCCCAGCACAGTGTGGAGAGCATGGAGGAGATACCAGGAGACAGGCACGAATACCAGGAGACATGAAGGAAGCCAACAAGATTCCAGCATCAGGACAACTATCTGCTTCTTTGTGCATGAAAGAAGCAGGATGAGCACTGCCAGAGCCCTAAAATGACTTAAAGCAGGCGATTTAGTGCATATTTCTGCTCAAGCTATCAAAAACAGGCTTCATGTGGGTGATATGAAGGCCCCACATACACAAGTGGGGCCTGTACCCAAAAGCCTAACACCAAGATCTTGCATTTTAAGTGTCTTTGAGCAGTGTATATTCCTCATGTACCTGCCTGTGTGTTAGTCATTTCTACATCTCTATAAACCGCATCACAAATACAGTTTGACAAAAATTGCATCACATATTGTTCAATGGCCAAGTAAATCCTAAAAATGATTGATACTTCTCAGTATTGCTATGGATCATGTATGGATTTTTTTTTGTGCTTCAGAGCATTCATTTTAACGTCTGACTTGACTTTAAAATACTCCACATGTCAGAACCCTGTTGCTTTGTTTGGGACCACTGGGCTAAAATGATGACATTCAGTAAAACATTCAGATTTACATCTAATGTGATGTTAACTGATCATCCCTGTGGTATATTTACCAAAACAAAACACATTAAGGGCCAACATTTTTTTAAAGTTTCTCTTGGTTAAGATTTGCTTCTTATCTTTCATTAAACATACAAACACACACATCACTGACAAGACTGGCATCAGAGTCAGGTTGTGTGAGCATCTTCAAATCGTCTCGTTTTTCTCAAGGTGGGACATTCTTGGGCCAGAGTTTAATTTCACACCCAGTCAACCTGAAGAGCAGCTTTTATTTACACCCTATCCCCCTCAACACATGGAGCTCAAGAAGTATTTCAATCCATCACCATCACCTCTATCTGCCATTTTACCCTCTTTGTGTCCTCTCCCTCATTCTAACTGTCCAATCTGAAAACAGCAGGCTATGTCATGCAAGGATTAAACAACGAGGAGCCGTACATTAGATGGTTATAATGCACAACGCTGAGTCTAGAACACCACGACATGCAGCGGAAGTGCATTAGAAACTGCCCAATTCACAGATCCAAGTTGTTTAATCCGCTTATACCTTGGTACAACACAGTAAACATTTTATAACACATTTGTATTTCTTTATCACATTTGCTAAGTATGCTAAAGTATAGGAACTATCTAACGTCGATGTACTATTCATGCAGTCAAGCTACCGCGCATTTCTCTAATTCTCTCAATCATACGTTGACGCCACGTAACGGAGGGATATTACAGCGATTTAATTTGCCGAATTATATGTGTGTTTATACGAAAATAATGCACTCCAGCTGTCATTAGAATTGGTATAACTCGTGTTAATGATAATACTGAAATTAAGACAGTAAGCTTGTTATTGAGGCTTTCACATGTCAGCGGTCAAATGGTATAAAAACACATCAATTATATTCATTTATCTTACAGAAAACCAGACATAAGCAGAGAAGTAATGCTACACTTGTGTCCATCTACCTTAATGTTTCTATAATGTCTAAAGCAAAATGAATGAAAATTATTTTTTAGCATAAAATTGTCACATTTTTTATGAAAAAAAGATTTCTATATGAAGATTCACCTCATCCTTAGCTATCCAGTGTGCAATCCCTGACAGCTTCTTCTTTCAAATGTAGATGATCACTGTTTTTTATATTAAAAAAAAAAAAAAGTCTTTAAAACAAAGTTTTATTTTTTACTCTACTTGCTCAGCCTTACATGAAGACATTTTAACAGAAGAGCCAGTGAACACAGCACAGCATGTAGCAGCAGAACAGAAGACTGTTCATCTCAGGAGTTATGGAGGCCAACACAGAGCCAAGAACATTCACCACGATGACTAAAAACATGACTTCTTCCACAAATTTTAATCTTGAAAATATGACATAACATTAAAATTGCCTAGAAATTTTGCTTCTGCTGCAACATCTTTTTGCTTCACTAGAAGCATTATTAAAACATCCACATCTGAAAGGAAATCTTTTATGTGAACTTGATAACTTGTACAACATGCCTCCTTCATCTCAGGAAAGCCACTCGGCCGTCTGAACTCCTTTCTTTGTCTTTAACAAAATGCTTTCTTCAGTAGTTCATTCATTCATTCGTTATCTGTACAGCTCAGTCCGATCCCAGCAGTCTTTTGGGCAAGAGGCAGGGTACACCCTGGACAGGTCACCAGTCCAACCCAGGGCTAACACAAACATACACAAAACCACTCACATTCACACTCACTCCAATGGGGAATTGTGGGAGGGAGCCGGAGAACCCAGAGAGAACCCACGCATACACGGGGAGAACATGCAAACTCCACACAGAAAGGCCACTGTCCAAGCCTCCCCCTGCGAAGGATTAAACCAGCAATCAGCCTTCTTCAGTAGTTAAAAAGCTCAAATTTGGCCTCCGAATGAATGATCTAAACTCTGCAATCATGTTTTTTTTTTTATGGTTCGATTCCTTTTAAAACAATGCAGGAATAGATTTGTGTAGTATCAGGTGCACACAGACAGACCAGCTCCCAAAACACGGAACAGAGAAGCTCAGTTTCAGACTTTGCTTTGTTGGCAGCTGTTAAAACAAAATTTTCTGCCAGCGTACTCATACGTTAAAATTTTACTATACAGTTCATGGATAGCTAATAAAATGTTTAGCCCACATTTGTAGTTTTGTTAGGCCCATATTTGGCCTTGACTTACAACACATGTCCATGTTAGTGTGGCAGCTGAAACTCAGCCACATGACCACCAAGTGTGCCCACATGGAAACTGTTGTAAACTGTGTTCACATTGGCTCCTCATATTTGCACCATTTCTGGCCCAGACAACAATTCCGGTAATCCACATCCAAGCCCACAACTGACATCTGGACCACATGTTAACCATAAAACACTTGCCATACCCCATGTCCAGGCCAGCAACGTACATCTGGACCACATCTGGCCCGCACAACACTTGCCAGTGCTGTAACTGTGCTGTAAGTGCCACAAGTAGCTAGATTTAGACCCGCATGTGTCTGCTATCAGAGAAGGCAACAAAAATAAGAAGTCTTTTTTTCATTGTTTCTGCAAACTGCTCTTTAGGGTAATATTGTTTTGTCTTATCAGGTATGTCACACATTTTAATGGATGAACTAACACTCTGAGACAAGTTTAGAGAGTTTTTCATCATTTTCTTTCTGGTAAGTTTTGCAAAAAGAAACAGCACTTTATGTAAGTACAGAGAAATGCTAGTCAAGATTTCACAACTGAACGATCGTACACTATTTTCAATGTTTATGAAACTCAGCTCCGAGTTTCTAAAAATCAATGCCAGATACAAGCAGGAACAATCGACTGAACACACTGAAGAAGTTAAATGGCTGCATGAAAGCTGCATTGTATTCAGGTGCATTCAGTTTAATCAGTCAGACTTTGACAAACCCATTATGCTCGTGTTCCTTAGAATAGCTCACGTCACAGCTTGGCTTTCTCCTTTTGTCTATGGAAAGAGCAGCATCTTCGTATTTCACACCGTACCTCTCAGTTTCCATCTTTCTGCTGCTTAGCTGACACATATCACAAGTTTTGACAGTACGCGAATGAGGTCCCTCGGGGGAGGCATTAACTCCCTATTGGGAGCTCCTCTGCTAAACTCCTAGAGGGCGTTTTTCCTCAACTCAACCCAATCAATAACTCCTAATATCATCTAGTGGCAAACAGTCGCTGCAAAAGGTTGCAGGATGCTTTGGGACAGACTGAGGCTGAGAGCTTCAAGTGGGCAGATCATACTGAGAATGGAAGGAAGCTGAGCTTTGACATTTGGAGTGAACCAGGGATGGGAGATGCGGCCTCGAGTCTGGCTCTACTAACAAAAGAGAGAGCATTCAGGGACGGTTAAGGGTCACTGCCCATGCTTGACCATTTTATCTTTGCAACATCACTGATGGCTGCTTAAAAGATTGTGTGTGTGTGTGTGTGTTTGTGTATGAGTGAGCTGATGATACACTACCATCTAGTCTCACAGCTGAGGGGGGGGGGTGGCTTCCCCACTCCCGTAGAACACTGTATCATGAAGGGTAATCGTTTTTTGCTGGTATACACTGATTTATTGACCGGCACAGCTTTCATAATGGAATAGAAAAACGTAGCTTAGTGCGACGGAAGAAAAAAAAAAAAGACATTTAAATGGAATTAATTAGTTGCAGCTCCTATGTAATAACACATTAATCAAACCTCTTAGTTTAACATTAATCACATACTAGGACACAGGGGTTATTAAGCTGGATTTGAGGATTTAAGAATGAAAACACAAAACCCACTTTCAGTCTGGACCGCAACGGAAGAATAAAGCCACAGTAATGTACGTCGTTGTTTCAACACCATTTAAAGGTAAAGCCAACAAAATGAACAAACGTGTTTGGGTCATCCTTCAGCTGCATCATGCTTTTCTCTCAGCTCTACAAGGAAACTTCAACACTCTTCATCTTTACGTCTTATGTGCTCATCCCAAGCTTTTCATGTCTCTCATAGAAGTGTAAACATACTGACCTGAGACAGTTATGAAAAGTACGCAGACAAGTGGACAAATGAATTAAATACAGATATAGTGTATATGAAAAAAGAGACACAGGTGAAAACTGTAGCTGTATGACATTGGTGCATAATACTGTTGCTTATCTATAACCAGTAAACGCAACTGCAGGGTCTGACTGAGGCGCATGTTGACAATTACTGCAAATTATGATTTCTAATTAAGTATCAATGCTCCTGGTTCAGTTGTGGTCAACAAGAATAAATTTCAGCACTGAATTTATCCAACAACTGCAGCCCAAACATTGACGACACCTGAAGCCTCCTCACAGCAGCATGAGAGGATGTGCCAGAAAATAACAGATGCCACCAAAGCAAATGTTGGAAGTGCAGCGCTCAGCTAATGATTGGATCTGCAGGCTGTTTTCCAGGTGACTTATATTACTGCTCCACTGCTAGGGGCAAGGATGACTGAAGCTCTATTGATCTGCTGTTTTGCAACTCGATCGATGCCACCGCACAGATCTTAGCTTTTGTGTTTTTAGGTCAAGCTAAAGCAGGTGTGCTCAAGGTAGCAAATTTTATTCCTGTTAACAAACATCACCATCGCTCAAATTTGAATAAAAAAAACACCAGAAATTGATTGTACTTCTGAATTTCACACAATAAACGAGCATCAGTGGCACCTCGCACGATAAATACGATTGGTATTTATTACATAAGAGAAAAATATGTGCTTTCGCTATGCTTGGAACTTTCTTCCAATAAGAGGTATTGATTTAATGAGACATGCCCACACAGTACTTCCCACCTTTTGCATTTGTTGGAAAAACAGAGTAGACAGAAGCAAAAGCGCACGAGAGGTCAGTCAGCCAGAGAAAACAAACAGCTGCACTCTTTTGCTTTCTTGACATCCTAGAAATAATTACCACAGCCTTCCTCTCCCTTTTCATCCTTTTCTCCATTTTTCCAGCTCTTAAGCTTAGAATTAAGGAAAAGGAAATCAATTAAAGAATAATATATATATATATATATATATATATATATATATATATATATATATATATATATATATATATACATATATATATATATATATATATATATATATACTTATATTATTATTATTATTATTATTCCTTTGTACATACAGATACTGTGCTGTTCTGCAGGAAAGTGCACCATTAACTGCATTCAGCAAATCATCTGAAATACGAAGGGTGACCTTGGAAGAAATCATTTTATGTTTCATAAATCAAAAAGGGCTTTGGTGCATTTTAACGTTTTATTGGGTACGACTGATGACGTGGGTTCCCGGAGTCAAAATAGGAGCGTGTTGTTAACTGGAAAAAAGCCACACTGCAGTTAATTAATGTCACTGAGCTGTGTTGATATAATAAGGAGGGCCAGAATCCTATGTAGCTTAGGTACACAAGGGTTGTAGATAAAGCTTTTTGGAAACTAATGAGAGATTGCTATTCTAATTCATCCTCATTTCAGCCATTATTCCAGCCTTTGCTTTTTCTAAACCCCTTTTAGACTCTTAAAAAAAAAAGAGAGCTAATAGACTAATAATCTGTAACTGTATGTGTGAATCCCTTTTTTGTGTGTAATACAGTGGTGTGGTATTCTAAATGAGATTCCTCATCCCTGCTTAATTCATCTATATGGTAATGTTTTCTGACGTAAGGCAATAGTAGGAAATCTGCAGAATCAGCATCAGCTGAAGCTGCTGTGTGACTTTCAGCTAACGACAGCGGGCCGAGGCTGAGGCACTTCATTACAAAGCTGCACTGACGCTCTGCTGCTGGCTGAGGCGCCTGCTTAAAGTAATAGGAGAAACTGTGCTCTGGCACTATTTGTAGTGTGCTCACACACACACACACTGTGTTCATAGTCCATTACCCCCAACCCACGTTCCAACTCTTCTCAAGATCTACTTGCGCCCATCACCCCACCCCCTTCAAAAAAAAAAAAAAAAAAGGGTTTCCATTCCTTGCTCCTGCACCTTAGCGCCTCGGCTCATGTCTTTTAAACGTCACAGCTGATTAATAGTGCAGAGAATAGAAGAGAAAGATGGAGAAGATGTAGTGGGGGTATGAAGAAAAGAGGGTAAACCAAAATATAAAATGAATAAGAAGTCTGTGAACAATAAGTCTGTGTTTTATGAAACCGTAGCACTTAGGAGTTTATTGGAGACGCGTGCTGTTATGGTAATGACCTCTCATGGCCCCTTGAGGGAAATAGATTTTCCTTGTGTAGCATGGTGCTGAAACAAAGCAAGACTCCTTTTTTCTTATCACACAAAACACACAGTCTCTACCTTTCACACTGACATCAGACACTGCAGTGCATGAATACACCTAACAAGAATATATGTGCAAATGGTCAGCCCCAAAAGTCCCAACAAATCCTTTAATTGCCTGATCGATGCCTGTAGAGGCATGCAAATGAGACCAATAGTCAATAGGGCCTGGGTCAGGTTGAACGTCCACATACCGACGCATGCCATTGATCAAAATGCACTCTGTGTTACAAACCAAGGATTAAACCATTTGTCTGTAAGCTCCACCTTGAACCATTATCCTGACCCTCAAGCAAAGCGGGTGTGAGATACGAACCGAGAAAAAAGCCTTTCAGAAGTTTTGCAACATCCATCACAGAGCTTAAGAGAGGCGCACATTCAGCAGAGCTGCAGACGGTCAAACACACACGGCTGAGATAAGATGGGTCGTTCCAGCTGGTCTCCGGCAGGGACAACGCGAGTACACTACAAACCGCTCAAGCTGTAATGGCGGCCCATGCATCAGGATAGTCTTACCTTGTGTTTTGCCAGCCAAAGTGTCATCCCAGCTTCTCAGAAGTAGCATGGTGGTGCGATCTGGGACTCCTCTCTCCCTCTCATAGCCTCAGACTGAGGGAGGCTTAACTACAATCAAAATAGAGGGACAATATTATTAATTGTTAGCAGCAACTGTCATTTCTAATATATGTCATTTTCATTGCAAAAACTGGTAAAGATTTTTAACAAAAAATGGAAGAAAAAAAAAGTGTGCAATCAAAAGAATAAAGATTAATAGACCCATAAAACCCCTTTTTTTTTTACTGTTCACCACCTGTATCCATGAAATAAGATTTGGATTTTATCTTCCCATGTGAAGAGACATAACTAATCACCTGGAGAGATACCGCCTGTCAACATCATTAGCCAATTGACAGATGAGCTCAGTTAAGTGAGAAACGGAGAACAAAACGACTATGGGAATAAAGTAGCCCTTCATCATCTTCAGCTGTTGCTCGACCAGAAACTTTGTTTGCCTTATCCAGTTGCACCTTATTGAACACACATGTTTAAGTCTTCGCGATAAATTGAATTACACCTCTCATTAGTCGTGTCGGGGTTCAGTGAAGTAAATACAGAGTTGGGTTTACTGAGTATTTATCACTAAATTACAGTGCTTTTGGCATTAATTATGGACAAAGAGTTGGCACCAAGAACTCACAGCGGTTTTAGGTAAACTCATCGACAGGTCAAGAGGGCAAAGCAGCAATTTGGAGGTAATTGTACTCCACGGGAGCAGCTTGACTTCTGTTCCTCTGGAAAGATGCTTGGAGTTGCTTGTTTTTTCTGACGTCTGCCAGTCTGTTATTGCAAAGGGAACAAGAAGGACCGAGGGTTAGAGGCGGGTCACAGTCAGTTAAGCTCTAATAAAAACATGCTGTGCTTCATCAAACTGTGCAATCTCTGACCTGCTCCTCTTAAAAATGAATAAATCGGGTTAAACTGGGAAATTTTAGCTGTGCAACTTGGTACTTTAATGGTTCCTTGAATAAAGCTTTATGCATTGCTGATTGGGATTCAAATCCACACTGAAGGCCATCTCTGCTATGCGCAAAGAAGAAAAAAATTCCTCTTTGTGCTTAATCCGTTTAATTGCCAATCACCATTCAGTTTAGTAAACTATGTGTGTTTTTGCATGCTTGTGTGTGTTTGACACGAACCCAGCCCAATATGATAAATAATATATTTCCCGCAACTGTACTGTAGCGCTAAATTGTCTTTGCACGCATCTCCAGCAACCTCCCAGCTCCGTTACATGCTGGAGGAGAGTCATAATAAATAGCATCTATTAAACCTGGTACGCATCTCGTATATCACGAACACACTCCCGACATGAGTCCATAAGAGCGCCTAAATCGGAGAGGAGAGTGTGAGCCATACTTTAGGTAAATAAATGATTAAGTGAAATATGTTAATAAATAATAAACCAGTCTCTGCAGGGTAACAGATTGTACTTTTCATATTTAATAGACTGATGGGCCTCACACAAACTAAGACAACAAGTACACACACTGCACCATGTAATCACCAATAAGCACAGCAGTCACGTGTACGCTCTCCACTTCACTGTTGACATGCAAAATACAAGGGTACAGTGGGTTCAGGTTTACAATTGCATTGTTTTTTTATGTTTAGCTTATTTCAAATTGTATTTTGTTTATTTGTTTGATCTTGTAATCTTGTAAAAAGCCCTAAATTGCATTTCTGTGCAGTCTGCGTAAATTACTTCTCTGTCAATACAAGGCTTCTTAATCAGCTCAGATGAATTATTGAATAACCTTTTTATATCAGATCATGACCCATATTCTGCTCACTTCAAGTGAATATACAGCCAATAAAACTGAGATGTACTTTTTAAGCTGTCCCACATAGGCTCCTCGCTTGCTCTGCAAAGGGTGAACAGGACTCAGACACACACTGCAGAACGTTACGAGCGTTAACGTGGAGCTCTGCGGACTGATCCACTCATTTATAACAAGATGATGGATGAGGTCGTATTGCAGCAGCACACATAGAAATGAACCTGAGGTGTTAAGCTAAAGCTTGCTCCAAGTGTTCGATTTTAAAAGCATGCAGAAGCTTTCTGGATGCGCAGCGTGACATGAAGAGGTGCATTAGGATTCTGTGATCCCTAGGTGGTACATGGTGGAAGTTAGTTGAATACAAAATACCTAAAAGAGGGTTGCCGCCGCTTTCGTTAAGGTGGATGCAGCGCTCAACGCCACACACGGGAGTTGCTTTGTTGTCTCATTAAGTAGCACATGGGTAGAGAGAATCAGTAGGAAGAAGGGATGGGGATTATGAATCTCCTCAGCCCCTACTGTCTCCTCTCCTGGCTTGTTTATCAATGATGACTGCAAACACGGTGCCTATGAAATCTCTTAAGCTCTGTTTAGAGACATTTGGCAGACCTCTTTTCATCATAAGCTTCCTCTTATCAAACTGTTTTCAGATACTGAAAATTTGCCTGAAATATGCTGTAGTGCCCAAGACATTAAAGTACCACAGATTTATTATTCAGACAAATCGTTGGCAATATTTACAAAGATCTTATGCAATTACAAAGAAGTGCAAATGGAGTAAAACACTAACTGCTGTGTCACATTTGGCAGGAACAATATAAAATAAAATATACTCTGGTCTGTAACAAGAGGACTCGTGGTTATGATCCAGATCCAGAACTTGCGTCCCCGACATGATAGCCAACAAATCACCTCTTTATTTGCATAAAAGGGTTGCTCGACCACATAAGTCTTCCATATGCTTGCCCTACCTCCAAGTTATGCCCTAAAGGACTGGTGGAAATGCTATCAGGAGGCCCTCTGAAACACAGCTCAAATCAGATGTATCAGCTGCCGTTTTCCAGCAAAGTGGGTCATAACGTTCACACCACCCGACTTCAAATTTCCCAGGTAGCAAAGCAAAGAGTGTGTTCCAGCTGCTCTTAAGAAACTGCCACAGACTATTCCAGTGATCATTACAGTAGAAAGACAGGAGCGAGCCATGTGTCAGAGGCACAGCTCGCGCCCTGAGACGTCCATTTCGCAGCGCGGCAGCTGTGACAGCTTTGACAGACTACCTGAGCTTAAGTGCCCATCTGTGGATAGGCTACAGGGGTCACATGTGTGCCAAGAGTACCGGACTGAACGGGTAATAAACCTGGGTTGTGAGAGCGGGTCCCAGGTGGGTTTTACAGGTATGTCTCCATAACCTTGACTTAACACACGTACATACACACATACTGTGTAAATCCAATCTGCTGTCAGACAAACGATCTGAAAGTTAATCAGAGAAACGGGGGTCAACCACTGTTGCACTTATGACAGACAGATGGATATAGAGTGTTTGTGAGTGTGTTTGTGTGTGAGGGAGAGAAGAGGGGGTGTTAATATGCGTTTTGCTGCAGATGTATGAGTAAAATCTAATATGGAGGCACTCTTCTAGGAATTAAGATTTACCGCCTTTCTCCTCGTCTGAAGGACTTCATCTTTCACTTAAAAAATATGAATAATTGCTCTGGAAAAGGGGCGGCGTAGTCCATTTCTTTACGCAGATGACTTTATTGATCTACGTATGTATATCCCTCCCACTCTAACATCCAATGTTTTAAAGAAGAGCGGAGTCATCAGGTGATTTGATTGGCAGAAATGCCCCATTGATGTGGAGAGTTGTTGAACAAATGGCAGAATGAAATATGGAGATTATTCTGGGTTTTTTTTTTCTTTTTTACATTATGAGACACAGTGTGATCCTGTGACTTAATCCAACATGGAATAAAATGATCAGAAAGAGACTTAAAGGCTAAAGCTGGGGGGAAAAATTATTTTAAAAAAAAAATAAATAAGTGGAAACAGTGTGAGTTATCAGTGATGTGTGATAATACGCCAGCGTCCAGCTCTCATAACACACACACACATCCATGGCACGTCTGTACACCCACAGGAACACACACACACACACACACACATGCAAAAATACTGCTTCATAAAGAATTATACTCTGTGTGCACGTCTGCGTCGATTAACCATCATCCATAAACATGCAACAGCAACAGCATGAGCGGATTCAAAGCAACGTACTCACCTATTTAACTCTTAACACTGAAGCACATTAAATTTGATCAGTTTGGCGTGGATGGAGACATTAGAATCACGGCTATCGTGTCGGCTAATTGACAAAGATGTTGCTTGAGTCTTTAATCCGCGATAGCAAAATCCCATTAGGATTCAGTAGTTGAGAGAGAAATATTAAAATCAGCTTCAGTCCGGAGAAAATGTCAAGAAAAAAAAAAGTCCAGAATTTAGAGCAGCTTTTGATTACTTGTTAATTTTTTTTTTTTTTTTTGTCATTTGTAATCTATTCCAGGATTTAAAAGGTAATTCCACAGGAAATCATCTATATCCAGAGTGCCTTTATCACGGTAACGGTTGCTCATAAGTCCCACTTCCCAATATCTTCATGTAATGAGCAGAAGCTGCATTAATTCTCCTTTCAGGACAAAAAGAAAGGAAATATAAAAAAAAAATTTAAAAAAAAAGGAGATGGACAAGATGAGTTTATGGTGTTTTCTTCATTTTGCTATGCATCTGTCTATTGCTGTGCCTCTCCAAGCTTACACACTACAAACAGGCGCAGACACACACACCAAGTTATTCTGTTACTTTACAGACAGCGTCACACCTGTGTCTTCCATTTTCATGTCTCAGTATAATAAAGTAATAATCTGCAGCTTCTATCGCAGCAAGTTTGAATGATCAGGTGGATGAATTGCAAACTTACACAACCCAAAATGCAAAATAAATAGCAAGTCCTCTCTGATGCAAGCAAGCCAATCATGTGTAAGTGGGTTTTTTTTTCTTTTTACATTACAAATAAACACAAAAATTAAATAAAGAACAATAACAAATACATGAATATGTGGATTAATGAAGTGATGAAGAAAGGAAAGGTGAAGAGAACTGATTAAATAAAGTATGATGCCAAAAAGTGAAAATTATGTCGGAGGGAAAAAAGGGGGAAAAAATCCTTTGGATGGTAAAAGCCAGTTTTTTTTTTCTAGTCCATTCTCTTTGAGTGCTTGTGTGTGTCTGTCTGCAGGAATGAGAGTCGTTTCGGAAAGATCCGAGACAGAGAGGGAGGAGACAGAGGGAGGAGAGAGGAAAAGAGGCCAGCAGAAACGGAGGCAGAGGACTGCATAAACACAGATGACACCCCGACAGAACGGACAAGTGCTGGCTTTGAAACACACTTTGAAACAAACAGCTCATGTAGCTGCTCGGGGAGTGGGCCTTTTCCCGCTTTAACCTTCACCTGATCAAAGACAAGAAGCCAAACTAGAAACTTACGACACACCTCAGTTTGCTATGTGGAACTCGGGTGTCTTTCAGTGTGCATGACCACAACAGAACAAACATGAAGACATGTGACGAGGAAGATGCGTGATGAAGGTCTTTTAATGGACTGACAGACTTTTGTGCAACATAAAGAAAAGACAAGGAAGTTAAAATAGGGTCCCACTTTGATGACTGGAGAAGGTGCTTGCTTGATTGCTTGATGAGTCACAGTGGTCTCAGTTGAAGAGAACAAAAAGAAAAAATCAAGTCCAAAAACACAGACGGAAGAGGGAGAGTGACGTAAAGGAGGACATGGCAAGAAGCAAGAATCAGCTGAGAGCTGGATGGGAACAGAGCCATGCTCATACCGGAGCATGGCCGACTGAACGTGTCTGTATATGTGTGTGTGTATGTGTGTGTGTGTTTGCACATCAAGGTGTACAACAAACACAAGAAAACCTTGCATACAAAAAAAATGAACAAAGACTTTGAGACAGACACTAAACACTAAATAGACCTACCTATGTTTAGAATAAGGAATCGGCCAAAAAAGATGCATAGGATGGTGGGAGGAAAAAAGAGAAGGAGGGGAGGGGGATAGGAAAAGGTACAAAAGTGAAAAAGGCATAAATAGAAAACACAAGCAAGCCAATTAAAATGACTCTATAGGAGCTGTTTAAATTAGAGGAATAAAGAAAAATGATGAAGCCAAAAAAAAAAGAAAAAAAGAAAAAGTAGCCAAAGTTACGGATGGACAGTGACTGGAGTGTAGGGGAGGAGGAGGAGGAGGAGGAGGGGGGCGGCGGAGGGAGGAGGAGGGAGCGTGGGCTGCACAGGGAGAGAAAGGGCTGGAAGTGATAGGAATGGAGATAGGAGAAAGAATGGATGAAAGGGGGGAAAAAAGAGGAAAAAGGAGGGGGGGGGGGATCCCTTTCCTCTGTCTCTTTCTCGTTTTCTCTGTCTCTCTGCTTCTCTTTCCCTCCTTGTCTGGCTCATAAATAGAGGAAATTGTTGACCAGGTAAATGGCGAAGTAGATGAGAAGACAGAGGACCGAAAGAGCAAGCAAATGAAAAGGCAAAGCACCTCCCAGCAGCGCAATGAGAAAAAAAAAGAATAAAAATCGAAAGATAAAAGCAAATACTCCAGTGGCCTCCGTTGTCTCCAGTCTATAAGTGGAAGGGGGGATTGGCTGTTGCCAGTTGTTCCCCTTCCCCGGCTGCCTTCTGCTTTCTTCTCTCTCTCTTGCCAAAAAAGACTTCCCATCCAGATGACAAAAAAAAAAAAGGCAGACACAGATGTCCTCTCCTCTTTCTCTTAACTCTGGTCAGAAATCACACGCCACTCACACAGGTTTTTCATTGTTGCAGTGGCAACGCACAGTACTACCAATATTGCTCAGTGGGAGGGGGGGAAAAAAAGGCATTTGGGTAGGGGGGGGCTGCTGCTAGTCAAGCACAGCCTACCTCATGAGGAAAGATACTGAGCTGGAATTGCTCTGTCTCCCCTCTCCAGCCCATCCCTGCGAAAAGATGGGAGGAAGGGAGGTGGGCCCACTCGCTGCATTAGTATTCATTGAAAGAGTGTGAGAGAGAAAGAGAGAGAGAGAGAGAACGATATCGAGAAGGTGGGGGGGGCTTCCAACAAATGTCGAGGAACCAAACCGGTGTGAAACTAATAAGAGACTGGCTCCCCCTAGAGTCAATCATCAATAGACAAGTTCTGATAACTGGAATCACTGGATATCAATGGAGCCTCTACACACATGATGATCAGACTTGAAGGCATCTAAACACCACTGCCTCACCCTTCGCAGCCTCAAACACACCAAGCAGTGTGATTGTAACTGCAAATAATAAAAAGTGCACGTGCACAGTTTGATTCAAATCTAAAAAATCTCTGCTTTGTTTTTCCATCAAATAAGTCTCTCATCTCCAAAAGATTTCTTTTTTTCTTCCATTTTACATCATGTTGGACAGAATTCTGTGACTTCTGATTCATGCAGACGCAGTTTTGTTGTGAAAACAAACAAATGCTCCTTTATGCATTTTGCCCAAAGCATAACTCACTGTTGCTATGGCAATAAATATATTTCCACGCAAGCGATGGCTTTTTACTTGTTGCTGGTAAAGGTTTCAGTCTTTGTCTTTCCATCGGTGTGTGACATTACATAAACCAAATGATCATGTTTGGTTTAATATTATGCAGCTTTCACTGCAAAGGCAGAGCTCTAACGGTGTATCATTTAGATTTGTTTGATCTACGATAGCAATAAAAGAGAAAGAGAGAGATTGGAGGAAGAAATATGAAGAGATCCTCAAAGAGGCTAAAGACCACAAATAATCAGGCATCTACGCCATGTTAAAGAGCTGATAAATTACCAAATGAAAACATATGTTACCTTCCAAGGAAGCTGAAGGTGGTGACTGAGGAAAAGAAACCATTTCATCTCGGATCGGGGATGAACCAGGTAATACAGGCAGCAAAACAACAGTACAACTGTGCATCCACCACTCTTTTTCTTGACCTTTTGCTTGGTTCCGTACATCTGAAAAATCAGTCATTTATAATAAGTGAGAAAAACAAGGCCCCAGGTGACACAAGCACATATTTATAAGTAGCTCAGTTGTTTTACCAAAGACCAAGGCTGAAAAAAAAACACAGATCAGCTGTAAACCAGGCAGATATGACAGGTGGTTGCTTTGGGGGTTTGGCTGAGCAATTTGCAGATTTGACATCAACATCTCTTGATGTTAAAGTCTTTTTACAATTGGTCACAAGGCCAGATTTTCCAATGGGCATTATGGGCACAGGCCCAGGGACCATTGCCCACTTGGGGCCCATGTACGGCAAACACCAGCAGTTTGGACATTAAACAAAATGTACAGTGTCTAGTGTATTGCTATTGATACCATTGGCTGAGAGATGTTAGAAATGTTGTTCCACAGTGTATCATTCACAATTTTCACATTGTTGCAAAGGCGAAGAGGGCCCCTGGAACACTCTGGGCCCAGGGGCCTGTGCGCTTTTAATTCGGCCCTGCCTGGTCATATCTGGTCAGCTTTTATCACACCCTTCTCTGCTGCATTCAATTTGTCATATGTTACAATTTGATACCTGCTCATTTCTCTTTAAAAACGCATATTTTCAGAAAGGTTAAGGGCCATCCTGGCTTTGTGGACCACTATGCTTTTGCCAAATATGTCCAGTCAGTAAGTCTGTCCATGACCGTACAAATCTTTCGTGGAAAGTTACCTGTTGCAGCTGAGAAAAGTTGTGCAGGGATGTCAGCCAGTTTGAGTGAAATAGCGCCTCCATGTGGTCACAACATACACATCGACTGTGCCGTGATGAATTGGTAATGCCTGGCTTCGTCATTGCCTGCACAATCGATTCACCTTGCAGAGATGGCAACGTTGTCATCACCTCTAAGAGTCTGCAGAGGGATATTAAAAGAATTACGGGCCCTACGTGGACCAAGTTACAAAGAGTCACTGGCTTATGGTTATGTTATGGATCAGTATCGTAAGAATAAGGTGGGTTTCCATCTAAATTAGTAAAGGTAAATGTTAGCTTAGTTGCTAACCACTAATGCAAATTGCATGGGACGTTGTTTTAGCTGTCCTCGTCGCTCTTCAATAATAACCTCAAACTGGAAGTGTTTTTGGTTAACTGCAAAATATTTCAACATGGCTATAGATTGAAGTACCCACCCTGACAATAAAAATCTGTTGTTGTCAACTTTTCTACTTCTTAACTTCTCTGGTTGGAAGCAAGGTGACTAGCTTTAAGGCTAGGCTAACATTAGCCATCTGTTTATGTTATTGTAATCAACAATATCAATGCGCTTGACTGTAGTTTAACCTGTTGCGTAGCAACGCAGTTTAACATGTTTTCCTTATAACTTCAGCCAGTGTCGACTTGAACTGAAGAAATTTAGATTAAAAGATAAAATGACTGTTTACTAATACTTTTTAAAATTCTATAGCTTGGACATTGTGGAAAGAATTTAAAGAACGTGTTTGTCTGTATTTATCCGCTACGAAAAGTAGATACCCTTTTCTTAGATCTGTTTACGATTATCTATGTGATATTAATGTTTCACATTTTAGTTGAATGTTAATTATTCTTGTTCGTCATTGTCCATTATTTTTCAATAAATTGTTTTTTTGTTTGTTGTTTTTGTTTTTATTTTATTTTATTTATTTATTTTTGCTAAATTACTTATATTTTAAAACAAATGGGGTGTTGTTTGTTTGTTTTAAACAAATAGAAATGCTTCAGATAAGGACAGTCCCATATTTAGCTATATTCTCCAGCTACCCTTCCATTAAACTTGTGTGATTGAACGATCCGTCTACATGTCCATCTAAGTAAGTGCTTATGGTTGTGTTTAGATCTCATCTTGAGCACACTGAGCTTGTATTATTAATGCTTGAAAGAGCATGGCTCACCAGGGTTGTTGAATACATGTGTGGTCACTGAAGCAAAAACAGCTGTAAGGAACTCTTGCTTGTCATTTTGTATTTATCCCAGCTTTGAAGACACCCCGAGGCTTTGTTATGTACATTTGATGCTCTGCAAGTGCCTACTGTACATATAACTGTTATGGTTTATACACATAAGAAAACAATCGTAGCCATGAGTGTGTAAAACTACTGATGTCTCCCCTGTGTCACAGGTAACTGGAGAAAGGTATTGCCGTGCCCAGCAGGAGGCACTCCATGCTTCACAAACATACCTGTGTTTGCTGGCTTCCACCAGGAACCACCTGGCCCTGCACAACCTGTACCATGGCAAGGGAGAGCGCAGCCCAGAGGAGGTGGCTAGCCTTGTAGGGCTTCGATTGCCTACACAGCCTGGTGGAAAAGGCTGGGAGAAGTGAGGACATGAAGGTCAAGCAGAAACTCTGGAAATTACACGTGTGTGTGTGTGTGTGTGTGTGTGTGTGTGTGTGTGTGTGACTTATTCAGCCTCATGCAGTTAATGTAATGTCATTGAAACTTAAGTGCATATTTGGCAGGAGTCAGGGAACCTTGTGATTGTGCCACTATGGACTGAGAGATGTTGACTTTTACTTGTTTTGTTGATCTTCATGTTCAATAAAAATGTAAGCTGTGATTGTTGGTGATAAACTGCAGTCTGTAGCTTTTGTTTGTCTTTGGTGTTAAAAAAATAAAATCACCTGTCAATACATTTCAATTGATCATTGAAGTATAAAGCGCTGTTAGACTAGACTCATAATTTTGCTTCATTTGACAATAAGTTGCAGAATTCATTTAATTTGAATCAGGTGTGTTGGAGCAGAGAAACACATAAAACCACCTGGACAGTGGTCCTTAAGGAACTGAGTTGGATAGTCTTGGTGAACATCATGTGGTGACAAGTGAACGTAAACAAAAATGAAAGGGAATGATAAGTTAACATTTTTATATGTGACACTAAGTCTTGTGGGCTTGATGATGTCACAACAGTTTTCAGTTTTGGGTAATATTTGCAATGCGGCCAGTTTAGCTTTCCATCTTAAGCATAATGGTGTCTTTAAAGATAAATGCAGTACTTTACTATCATCATCATGAGGAAAGTCACAAAGGGAGCTCAGTATCTGTTGTAGCTTTATTAAGTCAAATCTGGTTGGAAAAAAGGTTGGGAAAGTGTAGGTGAAATCATCTTTTCTTTTAAGAAATCTGCCATTGTTGACTATGTAGACAAATAGTTTCCCATCATTGTCCTCAGTTGGTCTCTTTTATTTGCTTCCTTACATGTGCTTCTTCACTACGGAGTCATCCAGCTGGGATACATGCGAAATGTGTTTTGGTATTTTACCAATGAAAGTTTTTTTCCTGAGAAGAAATCATTTGAATTTTAGATCTCCATATATGTTTTTTTGTTTTTTCAATAAAATATTATATGATGTGACAGTGAACTTTGTTCATTCCTGTGCAGTGATTTCCAATCCAATGTGGGAATTTTTTTTCATACCCAGTCAAGTTATTCACCTGTTGCCAGTTATCTTAGAGTCGTGTAAAAATTATTGGAAGTATCGGGGGAAAAAGTCAAAGTCTTGAATGACCTAGTACAACATGTCATAATGAACAAAAGTTTGATTAAAGTAAAATACTGACAAAATTTCAGAATGAAATCTTCCAGTTTTTTCATACAACAGATCTGTTGCTTCCTAATAGTTCCAGGTAAACACAACTTTCATTGTTTCCACAGTATACATCACAAAGTCATAATTGTCTAAGTACTGAACCTAAATGTAAAAGCTGTATTTGAAAGTGCATCCCTTACTGCTTCCACAGAAATGTGGAGCACAATGGCTGCTGGTACTTCCAAATCAAATTATCTGTAATTATTCAGTGTGAGCTTCTGTAAAAAAAAAACGCAGATGTTTTTGCAGTTTTTTGTATCATTCAGGTGGGTTTTAACCTCTCTCTTTATATACAGTCTATGGTTTTAACACAATCCCAAAAAAAAAGACATTAGAAATGTTCTTACAAAAGAAACTTTCCGTTCAGCAATTTGGGAACGCTCAAGGACATTTCCAAACAAGTAGGAGTCCAACATCCTGCAGAAAAGGATTATTTATAAGTGGATAAGATGTAAACAGCAGCTGATATTCCCAGGAGTGGACTTCCTAGAAAGTTCACCCCAAAATCAGACAGTAATGTTTACAGAAGCTGAAATACCCAAAAGCTACACATCAGAATCTCAGTCAGCATGTTCATTCATTCATTCATTTTCTGAACCGCTTATTCCAATTCAGGGTTGTGGGGAAGCTGGAGCCTATCCCAGCTGGCTTTGGGCAACAGGCAGGGTACACCCTGGACAGCTCGCCAGTCCATCGCAGGGCCACACAGAGAGACAAACAACCACACTCACGCTCACTCCTAGGGGCAATTTAGAGTGACCAATTAACCTATCATGCATGTCTTTGGATGGTGGGAGGAAGCTGGAGTACCTGGAGAGAACCCACGCATACACGGGGAGAACATGCAAACTCCACACAGAAAGGCCACTGACCAAACCAGCAACCTTCTTGCTGTGAGGCCACAGTGCTAACCACTGCGCCACCGTGCAGCCCAGTCAGCATGTTGAATGTTAAAATTCATCCATTCATTTCTGAACCAATTAAATTGTCCAATTCAGCATCGCAGGGAAGCTGGAGTCTCCCAGCAATCATCAGGCGAGAGGCGGAGTTACAGTATAAATACACAAAGACTGAACAAACAAGACTTGTTTTAGAAATTTACCAGGAAAAAACTGCTTCGCTCTAAAAATAAATAAAGCAGCAAAGGTTTTCAAAGTTACATCAGAACAGAGAAAAAGATTTCAGGAACAAAGTCCTTTATTGGTGTGATTATCAACCACAGAATATGCTGGAAGTCACATATTATGTTTGTTCAGATGAAACTGGCAAGAAATATTGCAGTGTTAAACAAATCTAAACATCTTTTGAATCAAAAAGCACTTTATATTCCATACTGTTCACTGATTGTGCCATATTTGAATTACTGTGTTGAGCATTGAGTAAGAGTTTACAACTATTATACATACAACAGAAAAAAGCAAAAAGGTTTGTCTACAAAGTTGGATGTCGGTAACAAACAAATTCATTATGTTGTAAGTTAAAAACATTAAAATTCCGTGATTTGGTAGACTTACAAACAGTAATAATTATATATAAAGCTAGAAATGTTTTGCTACCTGATAACATACTAAAAATATTTTTTAATCTTAAAGGGGGATATAATCTGAGGGGGAAATTAAATCTGAAGATTTCAAGTGTAAGAACAACTATGAAAAGCATGTGCCTTACAGTATATGGTGTAAAATTATAAAATAATCTTCAAGAAGATTTCAAACACTGTCCAAATATGATCCTTTTGAAGGAAAAAGTCAAAGAAATGTTATTTAGAAAATGTAAATGAAAATGAATGTATGTAAACCAATAGCATAAATAGGTACATAAAACTATACTTCTAATAAAAAAAATGAATGTATGTAAGTATATGCATATGTGGTGGTATGCACAACTGCATATATGTTGGCATATGATGTGTGTATGTACATAAATATATGTGCATATGCAGGTATTTAAGAGTATAAATATATAGATAGGTGGATGACCACCTGTAGAGGTATATATGTCATTGCTTTGTGTATGAGTAAGTGTATGTGTAAGTATGTATGTATGTTTGTGTATCTGCAAATGTGTACATGAGTATCTATGTGTACATGTCAATATTTATTAATTTTTTGTATTTAGTTATTTCTTCTCTGTAAATAAAAAAAAGAAAAGAAAACTGACAATAAAAGGATTGATTTAACAAGTGCAAGGAAGAAATTATTTTAATTGTAAAGGGTGACAGGAATATGCATTGCTCACCCTGCTCCTTTTCAAACTCTATTAATAAATGTTACTTTTTTTTTTTTTTTTTTAACCTGTTGATTAAATTGTGTTATTTTGTCCAAAATAAAGAAAATTCTATCTATTTAGCCAAATGAGACCAAAGAGGATGTTTGGTCACAATGAAGCTGCATGTTTATCAACATGAACACCTCATAGCAACTGTCAAGCATGGTGGTAGAGGGCTGATGATTTGGGCTTGTGTTGCAGTATGCTTTAGTCATAATCAAATTTTGATATAAAAGTAACAGTCAGTGAAAAGATTGTAGATGTTTCCTCAGCTAAAGGGAATTATATAGTCACAGGCTTTAAACCTCCCAGTTAGAACAACAGGATCAATTCAATCAAACACTGTGTTTGAGAGTTGTGGCTGCAAGGAACTGTGGGATTATTTTCTCCTTTCTTTCATAAAGAATGCTCCAATATTTCCAAATAGATTTTTAAAAAGTTAGCGATGAAATTCTCTTGTATTTAGATATTTCAAAAATGCCCCATTATGGCTGCTTAACTTGTGGATCATTTCACTCAGTGCAGCGGTTATTCTTATTTGATGCTTATAAGATTAGACAAGAAGCAACTTGTCTCAAAGTAATATTTATCCTGTATAACCTGTTATGTAATAGAAGGAAAATACACAGTGGTATTAATAGTATCAGAGCTTATCAGGCTTGTTTTTGGACACATTAAGTATCTCAGATGAAATTCTTGCTGTATAAAATTATTTTTTGCAACAGTTTGCAGAAACTAAAATGACAATATATTAAAATGACTTTATTTGCATGTCGTGAAGTTGCATTTCACCAGTGTCTCATTAATTTAATGTGTGCTTGATGTGTAGCTTGATACCCATCTCACTCACACTCACACATCTGTCCTGGCCTGCATTATCCACTTTACTGTTTTATCCCTTAATTCTGCCCTTCCTGTTCCTACTTACTCTCCAGTAGTGACTAATGTTGCCTTCAGTGTGTGTTAAAATAGCCCGACCCTACAGCAAAGCAACTCACATTGACACAGTAAGACGTGCGTTCGTGTGCGAACCCCAAATTACGCACATAACAGAGAGAATAAAACCCGACACTTACTGACAAACCAACCGTGGGTGTCAACATTAATATTGCACACATTCAGGATGTAATTGTGCTTCTCTGCGTTCTACCATCCTGCAGCACGGTCGTGGCAAACGGGAGGAGAAAGAAGCCCCAACAAAAGCAGAGTGGCACGAGCTGCGCTTTTAGTGGTGAGATTTGGAAGAGTTGACTCATCCACCTCATGCAAGGGCAACAGTAAAGCAGGTAATTTTATACGTGCAACCAAGTTGGTACCTGAAGTACTCTTATGAGACTATATCATATTATTTTATTATTATATTATCCTATAGGATAATACTCTATTATCATTTTTTGTAGGCTTGATGCCCCATTTTATGTGAACTTAACAGTATAATAAAAGGATGATCCAACCTCTTAAGACCTTGTGATATTGTTTGCATTTATTATAATTTATTTTTTAGTTAATTTAGGATGAGTCATAAACTATCGGCATGTTTGTTAATCGGGAAGCTATCTTGGGGGGGAAAAAAACCCAATATGCTCTGATTTAGGGACAGTAGTTGTTTTTGAGCCGCTGCGTTCCCATCTGAGGAGGATAATGAGCATCCTGTAGGAAAACTACGAGTTCTGGGGAAAGAGAGGAGGGCGGAGACACTCCACTCGTGGATGCTGATTTGGTTACTCGGTTTGGCCACTCAGCTTCCCCGACGTCTTCTTCCTACGCTGAAGGTGGAAAAAAAGACATCTGTTGAGGAGAGCCCGTCCTCACTGGAAAGTGCGCGCTCTTCTCAGGAGGAGTCCTCAGACGTCTAGTTTTAGCAGGAAAACCCACGAACTCAAACTGCCTGCTGGTTCAGCAAGTTGGCTGCGATAAAGAGAAGGAAGAAAGAGGAGGATAAATTACGCAGCTGAAGAGCGGAAAGAGGAGAGGTGACCTCCGACCGAAGCGATGTTTGGCATGCTCAAAAATTCGCTCTTCGGAAACAACGAGGAGACGGAATATAAACTACTCAGCAGCGAATCAAAGGTGAGCATTTATGGCACTTTGAGAGAGAAAGCTTTTATCTCCACATCGCAATTTCTACCCTGTGCGCTTCTTTCGGTGCCGTTTTGCGCTTGTGCGACTGATTACGCACAGAAATACTGTTGTCTTGACAAGCTGCAAAGACTATGAATATTTATCCAGATATCGGACACTATCTCGCTTTTTTTTTTTCTCTCTCTTAAATTACTATAAAGTTATCTGTGGTCATCCTACTGTGATCACAACCCCTGTAACCTTGCCAGAGAGCCGAACAGTTAATTGCTTGTGACCTGTAAGGATGCGTGCTGACCCACAGACTGGAGCAAAGGGCACACCATCCCCAGGTGCTCTGCCAATCACCAAGGCACGATGAATTCTGAGAGAAACGAGTAGAAATAAACGCATTAATACAGATATGGAATCAAAACAGATGAACAAATCAAATAAAACAATCGAAATGAAATAATAACAATAGAAAAAAAACAGTTAAATACTCTTAGAGTTGCTGTTTAGGTTATTTTCCTCTTTTTTTAAAAAGAAATTTTTTTAAAAATCTTTGTTGCACAGTCAATACATGTGTGTGCGTGTAGTGTTCAGGTGGTACGGGTTTGTGTGTGAAACCACAAGGACATGTTAGCTGACCCTGCCTTGAAAGAGGATGCTGATTTGAGGTTAACCCATGCGCTCACTCATATATATGTGTGTGTGTGTGTGTGTGTGTGTGTGTGTGTGTGTGTGTGTGTGTATTGTGATACATTGACCATCACTGCTGAGGACAGTAACAGAACACTAACATCCCAGAGGTGGCAGAGCATGCCCTTTCCAGGCCAGCCCTAGTTACCCCTTATGTGTATGAAGCCTGTATAAATTATGTGTGTTGTGGTGTTGTGTTCACAGCATGGAAGTATTTCAGTGAACTCACTGATGTGTGTTGTTAATTGAAGCAGTGCTCAAGGTTTAGCCTTTGTTCTCTGCTTTGTGTTTGGCCAGTGGATTGCCAGTGCCTTTGTGTGTTTGTCTCCTAAATAAAGATATCTTTTTACAGGAAACAAAGGGGACCTCCAGCCTGAATGATTGGACAGTGAAAAGATTTGTTCTGATGCAGCAAACTGCACGTGCACATACTCACAGCAGAAGTGGAAACAATGCAGCTTGCTGCACGGCTTCCAACGAAAACGTTACCGACTTACTGGCTGATTGTATCGTTGAGTGTATCCATACGCAACATGAAACTTGTCAATTCCACACAGGAGCTTCATCAAATCTCTGGTTTTGACTGACGCTTGAAAAGAAAACATTGAAATCAGAGCTTGGCACATGATATGTGGAGCACCTGCCTACCCCTGACACCTAACACTCTTAATTAAAACTGACACAGAATACAGTGGAGCTGCGTGGCAGTGTGCACACACACAGACTCGTGCACAACTATGCACACGTTCATAGCAGCATAGCTGTGAAAAATGTGTGAAATTCTGTTATAGGTTTGCTAATGAGCACAGAATATTGTTTTTAAATTAGCAGACAGCGCATTGGAGCAGTCATATTGTTGATTTGTTTTCTGTGCGCTTTGTTCAGGCTTAGACTAATTACACTGCACACAACCACAGATACCTGACAAATTAATTGCACTATTTAACTAAAGTTAGACTCTGTTTTCTTGTCACCCTGACGCAGTTTTATTGTTAGCACCAATGATAAGTCACACAGCAAAGCACTTAATTGCAAGGCAAGAGCATGTGTACCTGTCACAAGACAAAGCTACATGATAATATAGTTTAATTTTGCATGTGCTTAGAAATGGATGCAGCTACAGGGTCTTATTATAAGGACATGGTCTTTTGTGTGGAGCTATCCTGGGAGTGGGGTTTGATTAAGATGTCAGTGATTGGTATTACTAATAAAAACCTACTCCAGCAACTGCAAGACATTTTAACACCCTGAGATTTGAGAGTTGCCGTTTCAATTTACAAAATGTAATTATTTTGCATCATATTTTTAGATTTGAATGTTCCTTCAGGGAAGAGAAAATAATATTAGGAAGCTGACTCAGGAACAACAATAAGCAATTGAAGCTGAACCTTGAGCATCTTTCTGTTGTTTCATTATGTGCTGTTGGTGCCATGTTGAGAAAAATACATCATATGCAAGATAATGAGCCACAACAGCCAGTATTTTTCAGTTTTGTTTTGCAATTCACTATGAAACACAAGGACAATACAGGCAATTAAATTTCAGTGAACAAGAAGCATGTTAATGGAAAGCTTGATTTGAGATTGGCATCACAGTGACCAGATTCCTTCTAAACTAATTAAAGTTGCTGCGCAGCATCATTGGCTGTGCTCCTCATTAGCCCCACTTAATAATGGTTAATGAAGAGCTGTTGCATTAGACATGCATCTGTGGGAAAGGGAGAGTTGTGTATGGGTTTTCTTTTAGACTCTGTGCTCTTATGTAAGACATCTCTGGCCCATTATTTCTCTGTAAGCTGACTGAGCCCTGCAGAGCAGCAGAAGAAATTAAATTATATCAGCGTGAATCTGGTTCATCTGGATCTGCCCACTTTGCTCAATCACATACACACACACAAACACAGACCATCCTCTCAACGTAAACCTGGCTACTTCTGCAGCTCATCTTCTTTAGTGTGTCAGAGGTGAATCATATCAGAGCTTGACCTTTTCCTTTTTCTGCCAATCTGCCAAACTGTGTTTGCGTGTGTGTGTGTGTGTGTGTGTGTGGTTGTACAGAGTACAGCAGTGGTTGATGGATAAGTCATCTCTTGATTTTTCTTCCCCTCCCTAGGACGGAATTAGCTTTGAAGTGCGCCGATATGATGCAGCTAAGTACGCTGCCATCTCCTCTGAGGGACGAACCTATGACCAGGTGACCGGGGAGCTGGTGAGGAAGCTGCTCATGTACATCGGTGGGAGCAATGAACAAGGTAAGCCATCTCTGTATAAAACTCATTTTGCACACCATCAAAGGGGGCTTAAAACGGAATAAACTGATGATGTGGGTACAACATATCTGTCTAATGTCTAAACCCAAACTCTTCTTCCAAGCTGGTTAATTTGCATTATGTAGCTTTATAACCTTTAAACTCTGTGTTCCAGACGTGTTCGATGACACAGTGACGTCATGTGCATTTCTGGAAAAACTTTTTCTTCCAGGACACTGCATGACGTTGCAGCAGAATTTTGCTTCACTCTAGAGAACACACTGGCTCTTTTGAACCATAGACTGTATATATAGAAATGGACGGAGCCTCCGTGACGTCACCCGTAGGTTTCCGAAGAGCTGAATTGAAGCTCGGAGGGCGGTTCCTACCGTCGCCATGTTGGCAGCATCATGCGTGTCGTCTCGCCTGGAAAATACATATATGAGCAAAGAAGTAGAGCTGAGAGGGAGGCTGTGAGTGTCATGGTGGATGATTGACATTGAGCAAACTCCAAGCTTTCTGTAGCTAAGAGCTAACCGAGCTAACCCCGAGATAACAGGAGCTAACCAGCTAAAAGAGGTAAGCGGGCTAAAGCTAAGCCACGTTGTTAACTGGCTAAAAACTGCGGTTGTTCTACGTTCTTCTGACTTGAAGCGGGAGATCGGGTACCTGTCAATCAAAAGGACACACCCCTAAATCTGCCAAACTTCGAGATTAAATTACTTTTAAACGGTCAAGTTAGAAAAAAATTCTCTCCCCCTACAGTTGTTATGAAGGTAAACCTGACCTATGAACTGAAAATGGATTTTTGTACCAGGCTGTAAACATGTTTATTTCTGCTGTGAAGTTAGTCTTTTTAACATGGGAGTCTATGGTGATTTGCTCTGTTTTGGAGCCCCTAGTGGATGAAGGGGGAACTGCAGTTTTATGCACTTCCATATAGGCTTCACTTTTTACTGCCGAAGGCTCCGTCCATCTTTCATATACAGTCTCTGTTTTGAACAAACACCGTCGCTTATTTAGCAAAGAAACGCAAGAAGATTAAAATGATGGATGCTGAATTACCTATCAATAGGTGGTGTGTAACGGGGAAAATGGCAAAAGTGTTGTAATGTGTCTTTAAAGTTACACAAAAGATATTTTTTTGCTCAGACCTCACTATTCTTTGATGTTCTGGTGTAAGAGAACAAAGATAACCCAAATTTAAAGATACAATATTTAAAAACCTAATGGTGAAGATGGTAAATTACCTAAAATACCAAGCACATTTGTGAATAGATGGTGGCCATCAGTGGCCAAAATTCCTCTGACATAAAAATGTTTTTATCTTTGGGTGGATCCAGTGGACTCAGGAGTAGCAATGACTGCAGGTATATGCTTCAGCATTGTTCACATGTATCCCAAATGGTCCTCTTGCACCTATAAAACAAGCCAATTGTGCAGTTTTAAAGCTCAGAAGGTTACCGCTTCACACACACAGAGTTGTTTGTCTATTCAGAGACACCGTTTCTAAGCACAAATATATACAGTAGCTGTCATGTTTGTAGACCAATGGCAAGTAAATATAAATGTCTGAATTTAAGAGACTAAAAACACTACACTTATTTCAGTAAAGGTATTAGATACCAATAGAAACTGATTTTAACGAACTATTTACTGAAGTTCTGTTTTGTGTTCTTTGGATAACAACTACAAGAATTACTATTTGCATATGTTAATACGTACTTAACAAAAAGCTGCACGAATTCTGACCTTTAGATGTGCGTCATTTTGCTTTAGGGAGATCAGATTCCTCTGCTGCCTCCTCTCTGTTCCCCCTTGTTTCTAAATCTGCTTTCTCACTCTTTATATTCCAAGGTGAAGCCATGGGTACAGCCTTTCCCATTATCATCACAGTGTATCCACGGAATGACGGCGTTCTCTCCCGACGCTTGGCAGTAGCCATCCGTATTCCCACCACCTATCAGATTAGCCCTCCAACTCCCACCGACAGTGCCATCAGGATTGAAGAGCGGCCAGGAATGACTGTCTATGCGCTGTAAGTATCACAAAGAGTTGGATAAAGCCACTGTGGTCCAGACAGTGCTTTCAGACATGTTTGTACACTTGTAAATGTATCAGTATTTAAATGGGAACTCTGTTCAGCATGAGAAAAATTATATATTACACAACTTATTAATTGAGAAATTATGTTAATTAGTGGTTGAAGTGTGGGAAACCATTGGAGAAGTTGATAATGTAAAGGTGAAATTAGGTTTCAATTAATGGAATGACAAATTTAATTCAATTCACTTCAACTTTATTTGTATAGCGCCACTTCACAACAATGTTGTCACATGGCACTTTACATGCACGAATCAACATACACATCATTTCAAGCCAATCTATACATATCCTATTATAGAAAGCAGCTGATTGCATCAAGTCAGGACTTTGATCCAATCCCCCATCCTGAGCATGCACACGGCGACAGTGGGAAGGAAAAAACTCCCCTTTAACAGGAAGAAAACCTCCGGCAGAACCCGGCTCAGGGAGGGCAGCCATCTGCCTCATCTGGTTGGGGTGGAAATGACAGGAAAGACAGATCAACATGTACAACTGCACTTATCAGGAAGACCTGCGGAAAAAAGGAGAAATAAGTTAGAGACGGCAATATTGGCATATATTTATACATTAATATATTAGAGAAATAGAGCGAGGTACTTCTCAGTGCATCAGGCAACATCCCACTGCTACATAAGTAATGGATGGCTAGACTACCCATAACTATAAGAGCAATGAGCATAACCTGGACAGTTGGGTCCCGCACATGTAGACTCCAACTCAGGAGATGCTCATATCCTAACTATAAGAATCATGGAAAAGGAAGGTTTTCAGCTCGATCTTAAAGGTGTGGAGGGAGTCTGCCTCCTGAACCCACAGTGGGAGCTGGTTCCATAAGAGAGGAGCCTGATAGCTAAAGGCCCTTCCTCCCATAGTACTCTTTGAGACTCTGGGAACCACAAGTAAACCTGCAGTCTGAGAGCGCAGTGCTCTACTTGGAATGTATGGAACTATAAGATCTTTTATGTACAATGGAGCTTGGTCATGGAGAGCTTTATATGTGAGGAGAAGAATTTTAAACTTTATCCTGGGAGCCAGTGTAGAGAGGCTAAAACTGGTGAAATATGATCTCTCCTGCTAGTCCTCATCAGAACCCTCGCTGCAGCATTTTGGATCAGCTGGAGACTTTTCAGGGCATATTTGAGACAACCCATAAATAAGGAATTGCAGTAATCCAGCCTGGAAGTAATAAAGGCATGGCAAGGTGTCCCTCACACTTATTTGTGTGAGGGACACCGTGCTTTACTTTAAACAGTATGCATTAAAAATGGAGATTTCTGGCTAATTTTAAAGTCTGTGAGTCCAACCTCAGAGAAACACTAAACAGGAGAAAACCAATGCGCTCTGAAACGATCATCACTGCCCTTCTGCAGCTTGCTAGAGATCATATAAGTAAGCCGGAAAAGTGGCAGAAAAACTAATGAGGACAATACAGAATATTTGGATTTAAATTAGACATCCTCTGCTTGGAAAAATGATGAGGCATTGCATCTAAAATCCATCCATCCATCCATCTTCTGCCGCTTATCCGGAGTCGGGTCACGGGGGCAGCAGCCTAAGCAGGGAAGCCCAGACTTCCCTCTCCCCAGCCACATTTGCCAACTCTGCGGGGGGGATCCCAAGGCGTTCCCAGGCCAGCCGAGAGATATAATCCCTCCAGCGTGTCCTGGGTCTTCCCCGGGGTCTCCTCCCAGAGGGACGTGCCTGGAACACCTCACCAGGGAGGCGTCCAGGAGGCATCCTGACCAGATGCCCGAGCCACCTCAACTGGTTCCTCTCGATGCGGAGGAGCAGCGGCTCTACTCTGAGCCCCTCCCGGATGACCGAGCTCCTCACCCTATCTCTAAGGGTGAACCCGGCCACCCTGCGGAGGAAACCCATTTCAGCCGCCTGTATACGAGATCTCGTTCTTTCGGTCACGACCCACAGCTCATGACCATAGGTGAGGGTAGGAACGTAGATCGACTGGTAAATCGAGAGCTTCGCCTTCTGGCTCAGCTCCTTCTTCACCACGACAGACCGGCGCAGAGCCCGCATTACTGCAGACGCCGCACCGATCCGTCTGTCGATCTCGCGCTCCATCCTTCCCTCACTCGTGAACAAGACCCCGAGATATTTAAACTCCTCCACTTGAGGCAGGACCTCACTCCCGACCCGGAGAGGGCAATCCACCCTATTCCGGCTTAGGACCATGGTCTCAGATTTGGAGGTGCTGATTCTCATCCCAGCCGCTTCACACTCGGCCGCGAATCGCTCAAGCGAGAGCTGGAGATCACGACCAGATGAAGCCAACAGGACCACGTCATCCGCAAAAAGCATGGACCCAATCCTGAGGCCACCAAGTCGGATCCCCTCAACACCTCAGCTGCGCCTAGAAATTCTGTCCATATAAGTTATGAACAGAATCGGTGATAAAGGGCAGCCTTTGCGGAGTCCAACCCTCACCGGAAACGAATCCGACTTACTACCGGCAATGCGGACCAAGCTCTGACACCTGTCGTACAGGGACCGGACAGCCCTTACAAGGGGGTCCGGTACCCCATACTCCCGGAGTACCCCCCACAGGAGCCCCCGTGGGACACGGTCAAATGCCTTCTCCAGGTCCACAAAACACATGTAGACTGGTTGGGCAAACTCCCATGCCCCCTCCAGGACCCCAAAGAGGGTATAGAGCTGGTCCACTGTTCCGCGACCAGGACGAAAACCACACTGCTCCTCCTCAATCCGGGATTCAACTATCCGGCGGACCCTCCTCTCCAGGACCCCTGAATAGACCTTACCAGGGAGGCTGAGGAGTGTGTTTCCCCTTTAATTGGAACACACCCTCCGGTCCCCCTTCTTAAAAAGGGGGACCACCACCCCAGTCTGCCAATCCAGCGGTACTGCCCCTGATGTCCACGCAATGCTGCAGAGGCGTGTCAGCCAGGACAGCCCCACAGCATCCAGAGCCTTAAGGAACTCCAGGGGGATCTCATCCACCCCCGGGGCCTTGCCGCCAAGGAGCTTTTTGACCACCTCAGCGACTTCAGCCCCAGAGATAGGAGAGTCCACCCCTGAGTCCGCCAGCTCTGCTTCCTCATCGGAAGACGTGTTGGTAGGATTGAGGAGGTCTTCGAAGTATTCCTTCCACCGACCCACAACGTCCCGAGTTGAGGTCAGCAGCTCCCCATCTCCACTGTGCACAGTATTGATGGAGCACTGCTTCCCCCTCCTGAGCCGCCGGATGGTGGACCAGAATCTCCTCGAAGCCATCCGGAAGTCTTTCTCCATGGCCTCGCTGAACTCCTCCCATGCCCGAGTTTTTGCCTCGGCAACAGCCGAAGCCGCATGCCGCTTAGCCCGCCGGTACCCATCAGCTGCCTCCAGAGTCCCACAGGCCAAGAAGGCTCGATAGGACTCCTTCTTCAGCTTGACGGCATCCCTCACTGTTGGTGTCCACCAACGAGTCCTGGGATTACCGCCACGACAGGCACCAACGACCTTACAGCCACAGCTCCGGCCGGCCGCCTCAGCAATAGAGGCACAGAACACAGCCCATTCGGACTCAATGTCCCCCGCCTCACTCAGGACATGGTTGAAGCTCTGCTGAAGGTGGGAGTTGAAGCTCGCTCTGACGGGGGACTCAGCCAGGCGTTCCCAGCAGACCCTCACAACACGTTTGGGCCTGCCAGATCTGACCGGCCTCCTCCCCCACTACCTGAGCCAACTCACCACCAGGTGGTGATCAGTTGACAGCTCCGCCCCCCTCTTCACCCGAGTGTCCAAGGCATGTGGCCGCAGGTCCGACGATACGACTACAAAATCGATCATCGAACTGCGGCCCAGGGAATCCTGATGCCAGGTGTACATATGGACACTCTTATGTTGGAACATGGTGTTCGTTATGGACAATCCATGACGAGCACAGAAGTCCAATAACAAAACACCATTTGGGTTCAGAGGAGGGGGACCATGCCTCCCAATCACTCCCCTCCAGGTCTCACTGTCATTGCCCACGTGAGCATTGAAGTCCCCCAGCAGAACAATGGAGTCCCCAGAAGGAGCACCCTCCAGCACTCCCTCCAAGGACTCCAGAAAGGGTGGGTACTCTGAACTGCTGTTCGGTGCATAAGCACAGACAACAGTCAGGACCCGTCCCCCCACCCGGAGGCGGAGGGAAACTACCCTTTCATCCACCGGGGTAAACCCCAACGTGCAGGCACCAAGCTGGGGGCTGATGAGAATGCCCACACCTGCTCGGCGCCTCCCACCATGAGCAACTCCAGAGTGGAAGAAAGTCCAGCCCCTTTCGAGGGTACTGGTTCCAGAGCCCAAGCCATGCGTCGAGGTGAGTCCAACTATATCTAGCCGGAACCGCTCAACCTCGCGCACAAGCTCAGGCTCCTTCCCCACCAGAGAGGTGACGTTCCACGTCCCTAGAGCCAGCTTCTGCAGCCGGGAATCGGACCGCCAGGGTCCCCGCCCCTTGCTGCTGCCCAGCTCACACTGCACCCGACCCCTACGGCTCCTCCCGCAGATGGTGAGCCCACGGGAGGTGGGGCCCATGTAACCCTTTCGGGCTGAGCCCGACCGGGCCCCATGGGCGAAGGCCCGGCCACCAGACGCTCGCTCTCGTACCCCACCTCCAGGCCTGGCTCCAGAGGGGGGTCCCGGTAACCCGCGTCCGGGCAAGGGAACATTCATGCCCAGGTTGGTCGTCATCGTAGAGGTCGATGAGCCGTGCTTGGTCTGGTCCCTCCCCTAGACACCTGTTTGCCATGGGGGGCCCTACCAGGGGCATAACGCCCCCGACAACATAGCTGCTAGGATCTTCAGGACGCACAAATCCCTCCACCACGATAAGGTGACGGCTCAGGGAGAGGACAGACAGACAGATTGAGGGGAAATAAGAGCCCTTGTGGTTACAACCTTATTCACAAAAAAGTTAAAAAAGTTCTCACACACTTTATGTGAGGCTTCAAGGCTGTCAGATTGGGGGACATTAAGAGAAGCATTCACCAAATTAAAGAGAGCACGTGGGTTGTGCCTGTTAGCAGTAACCATATCAGAAAAATATTTTGACTTAGCTAATTTTACACATTTCTGATATCTGTGCAGACTGGCCTTTAACATTTGAAAAGAAATTTGCAACTTAGCAAGTCTTTACTGTATCATTAGCTAAACTGTTTCTCCGGATCAGTGTGCATATTGGTTGTCTCATAATAATTCAGCCATGTCATATTTATTCTACTTAGGAGAAGAGCTTTTAATGATAACTCCCCTCAACATTTTGATTGGTGGCCATTGCTAATCCTAATCCTAACCCCCATTACCCGTCTAACCACGGCCATTTGACATCCAACACTGCCCAATATCCAGCCCCGCCCCATTCTCCAGGCTACGGCCAGGTGTTATTTTCCCTGACAGCCACAGTACTGCAGGTTTTAGATGTTTACCCCCCTGAAACACATCCCATTCAAATCGAATGGATCCAGCAGCTTGTTGTCAGGTTTTGTGCAATCACCCATTTTTTTCCATCAGATGTGTTGAAGCAGGGAAACGTGTAAAATCTGCTGGAGATTGGCCCTCATGATCAGAGTTTGACATCCATGATCTAATGCCAAAAGGCTTGAAAATAGCGGCTCACCAACTGAGGTCATAGCTGTGACATCCATCATTAATTGACACCAGAAGCTGTGAGACAAACCTCCCAGGACAACAGGTCACATGTCAAGCCAACAACTCAACTTTGTCTTCTACTTTTGATGAAGGAAATGTTTTAATGTTACGGTCCTGACCACAATACAGCAGAAATCTGTGGATCAGTTTTAATGAGAGGAAATTTGCCACCATTCTTAAAGCTGATCTGTTCAGAGACATGGACTAAAATCCTTCTGAAACAATGGGAAAGATCGATCCACAGTTAAAAAACAGTCAAGTTAGTTTCACAGCAAAGTCATAGCAGACACTAAAAACAAAGATTCGCACTGATCCATGTTGTCAAGTATCATGAATGTTAATCTGTACCCTAAAGTTCCCATTTGTTTGGTTTTCTGTAGTCAGTTTGGTGGCTTCGCAGGGGAAAGTGAATACCGAGCAGAGGCCTTGCGTCTGACGCGCACTCTGGGTGAGACGGCGCCATTTCAGCGCAAGCAGTACTTCTGCTGTAGCTACGACCCACCGCTCAAGCCTTACGGACGCAGAAATGAGGTGTGGTTTCTACAGGATGAGCCGTAGGCACTCTTCAGTCACTCAGATGGCACACTAAGTTCTTCATTCAACCATATTAACCTGGCTATCACTTATAGTTGCTGGGAAATCTGAAAATGTTGTGTTACAGAAGCAGAACATTTAGACCTTTAGGTAAACTGAGTACCATTTTGCCAGTATTTTCCACCAGTTTAAATCGACCCCTTTAAGCTTTTCAAAAAGTATTTTTATTGTACGTAGTAGTATTTATTGCAAATGCTGTTTTCTGGTGAGACTTAAATATTTACTTAAACAGGTCAATGGAAGGAAAACACATTTATTTCAAGTAACCTGGTACACTTCTGCAGTTTTTGTACTGACAAAGTTTGAATAATCCAATAATTATCCAAAGCTAGTTGTAAAATAATAGTTATTTTGATTTCTTATAGAGTCATGAAAGTCCATGTACAGCTTCAACCTTACTGACAAACTTTGTACAGCTTTAATGTAGTTTACAACCACAAAGAAATGTAAGGAAAAAATTCATGGATATCTGGTTTTAAAAAAAAACAAAAAAAAAACTTTTTCCTGAGTAAGGAACTGGACACTAACACGAGTTGAGCCATAAAGTAAAGTATCAGACTTTATGAATCAGTGTGTGAATCATAGCTACATCCTGTTGTTATTGACTCTGACTTACTGTGCGAGAGTAGTGAATATTTTGTTTTAGTGTATCATAATGCCATCTTTAATCAGTTAAACCCTACCTATAAAGTGTTTTATGATACATCTGTACAGTGAAATTTTCTGTGATAAGAGTGAATAAAATATTCAGATTTGACATAACTATTTACTAAGTGTGATTATTTCTAATTGCCTTTTTTGTGAATAGAGCCGCTTGTGTTTTATGAAACTTGAAATCCCCCCCCCCCATCTAATCAGAATCTGTTTAGTTTTAATTAAATACTGCATCAGACAAGTTGAAATGAAGAATAAAGTTTGGATAACTAAGAAAAGCTGCATACAACATACTGACTGGTTAAAAATTAAGCTAGAAAACGGGTCTAAATCAATGAATCAACAATTTCAATGACTGATCAATGACTCTTTATTAGATTTTAACTCAAAGGCAGAAGTCTGCAAAAAGAAAGAACTGCAAAAGAGATATTAATATACAGACATTTGTTTAAATCTGGCAAACTAACTTTCCACCCCCTTTATTCACTACATCTGTGTGCAAACAGTCCATTAAACAGGTGCTAACAGGTGTGCATGAAGGGGGATGCAATTACACAGCCCGCTGGCTCCTCACCACTCTAATCTGGAATAAATGGTTCGCATTCAGACATTTCAGCAGCAGGCAAAACACTGTTGGCTCTATATGAATCCATGTGGCCCTGTAACCCCACACTGGTGTAATTACTGAAAGACTAGAGTTCTGGTTTCAGCTTGGCTTTGCATACATAAATACAACGGAAGCTGCGGCTTGGGGTCATCAGGGTAACCCAGCTTCTCACCTGTAACCCTGTTAAGCAAGCCGTAGCTAATACGTTGTTCCATAATAAATCTTTCCAATCCCCAACTTTACATATTACACAGTTTATTATTACCAAACATCCAATGGAAATGTTAAATTATAAGATTCGGAATACACAATGAATCAAACTATTAAGCAATAATGAAAGCGAGGATGGGGTCACACGAGTCATGGATGAAGAAAACTTGTACATATACTACAGGTTATGATAATCATGTCTTGTACAACTAAACAGTATTCAGACTAGTTCTTTATATGGGCAAAAACTCAAAATAAAGACACAAAAGGCATAAAACTTGTTATACTGGGAAAAAAAATGAAGAGGACTAGCTATTGTTAGTAAGTACAGGAAGTGCAATCAATAAATTGCTACAAAATGTTTGGATAATAAATCTGTCTTTTTCTTTAAAAAAACAACATACATTCACCACACTGTCTCCTCCTTTACATTGCTCCTATCCAAGGTGAAAAGATTAGTCAGATTAAACTTAATCCCACTTCTGAGATTAATTAGGAGATTCAAAAAAGTAAGCAAGATGAAAAACAGGGTTTAAAAGACACATAAGTAGTTATATAAGCTGTTCCAGTCTCCCAGATATCACTGATTGCATGGTCACGTCACTAACATCTTCCAGTCCTCTGTTTGCTTTTTCTTTTCACAATTCTGCAAACTAAGTATCCACCAACATTACTTCTTCCTTAAGAACACAGGGGAAACAAGAGGAGTGTTACTGAAGTGGTGGTGCCTGAGTCTCAGTTATTCTTCTTGTCAGGAGAGTTTGGATAAGGTGCATATGGTGGAGGCCGCTCCTGCAAGCAGATGCAAATCATAAACATTTTAAGTGTAAACAGAAAAAAACTTGTTTGACAAGAAACACAAGGGGGGGAAAAAAAAAAAAAAAAAAAAGAAAGAAAACTTACCATGGGCATGTAGACATTGTGTGGATTGCTGGGATTATAATATGCACTGCCTGCTGCTTCGGCCGCCTTCGAATTACCTGCGCATACAATGAGACATGACAAAGACAGAAGATTAAAACAGGCAGTAATGAGAAAAACATATTTATGCACAGATGCCACAGCTGAGAATGCTGTGAGGAGAGATGATGCAAGGAGCACAGTGTTAGTCATAGGAAGCTGAAGTGACAGTTCCAGGAATCCTCGGGATGAAAGAAAACAAAAGGCAAAACCAAAACAACTTGAACTCCCTGAGGAGTAATAGAAGGAAATTATCACAACCAAAAATAGACATATGCTAAACTAGAACAATCTCTGTAGTGGTTTATAAACTGTAAATGTGATGTTTCAGATTTGACACATTGGCACTCATTGTTTTCTGGGATTTTTTTTTTTTTTTTTTTTTTTTTTTTTTGCAGTGTGCTTCCAAGTGATTCATTTAGAAAAAGATGGATCTCATCTGACAGGTGCAGTGACGCGAACATGAAGAGAGACAGAGAGAGAGAAAGAGGGGAATCAAAGAGACAGAGGCCAACAGACCTGGAGGAGGTGGCGGTGCGGTCCAGTTCTGAGCAGGGGGAGCCCAGTTTTGGGGTGGCCCAGGGTAAGGAGGAGGTGGGGCCATGTAGTCGAAGCCAGCTGGGTACATTCCTGAAACACAAGATGGCGACAGGAAAAAATAAATGATGTAATTTCATGATTGTTATAACTTATCTAAACAATTAGGTACACAAGAAATATATCAGAAGAAGAGAAATTGCGTAACATTCCTGGAATGTGAAAGACAAAAAATAAATAAAAGTAATCTACATATAAAAATTGTTCCATGGGATTAAAAGACTGTCTAATTAAGTTCCAGCTGCTGTTTAACCAGTCTAAAGAACTACATTGATTGTGCCACGGACTCTGAGATGCAGTTGTCATGTTAAATATGTACCTGCAGCAGCTGTTGGATAAGGGTATCCCATACTACCAGCAGTCGGAGGAGGGCCCTGGTAGTATCCATTCTGCTGGGGAGGAGGTGGGTAAGGGTAGCCGTTATGGGCAGGTGGAGGTGGACCATAACCATTCATCACTCCAGGTGAAGGGTAACCATAGGAAGGAGCACCATTCTGGACTGGAGCGGCACGGGAAGCTGGAACAAAAGGAAATATATTCTCTCACATCACATAAGGTGGACTTGCACAACAGTTGGTTCAGAAATGTCTTTGACAGCAAGTTGTAATGAAGAATTTATCTACTTCTAAAATAACTTTAAGGTAGTTAATACTGTCAAATGTGGAAAATGTGAAAAATACTGGTATACAAACCATTTGTGGCGAGTTTGAAAAGATGCTGCCCCACCTCAATGGCCCCACCACTTGTAAATGACATCTTGAAATGGGCCTGGCCCTCCCATCCACCTGATAAAATTACAGAAAAGCAACTTTTGTTTTACTGTGGTAAGGTTTTATATTATATAAATAAATAATTGAGAATTAGAATGATTCTATATCATACATAGTTTTCAATACAAATAATGTTAAGCAGCATAAACAGCGGGCCACCTACCACCTGGCTCAGCAGACACGGTGCCTTTTATGTAATTGGCTGCAAAGACTGGCTGCTCAATGCTGCACCCCTTCATCAAATAATAGGGGAACATGGCTGAACCCAGACAGTCCTTGTTGTTGCTGGACACAAACACCAACTAAAGCCAGAAAATGAGGAAAAAGATTGAAAAAAATGTGAAAAAGTGCTTATTAGAGGAAGACATACTAACTTTTAAATTTCAGATGAAATTATTACAAGTATGATAAATATATCCAATATAATATAGCCTGTACCCTGTATGGTGTAAGGTAAATGTTGCCTTTCTTGGTCCCCTTCAGCAGATCTGTTTTGCAAGTGACATCGCTGAATGACAGCTCCACATTTTTGCATTCCCTTAAAATACTGAGAAAAGAAGCAGAAGAAAAGAAACAACTTTAGTTCGGCTATAACACCATTAATGTCAGGATTTTAACTTTACAAACGACACAACTACTGTTTTTCGCTATGTGT